>NW_006920412.1:2844351-2851375 GCF_000344685.1 Gloeophyllum trabeum ATCC 11539 | reverse complement strand
AAGGGAACAATATCAAGAATGCTATATATGAAGTCTGAGAGAAGCTGTGCAGTCTTTAGTGCATTGGAGAGCGGAAAGGCGACCTCCAGTGTGACACCAGAACGCGGTTGCCACACGTCACACAGCCAGACGCGCTGATTTCAGGCGCGTTGTGACTCAAATGCGCCACGCGCATGCAGCTTCCTAGAGTCATTTTTGGCTCTTGCGACATTAGTACCAAATGTTCTGAAGACATATCTGGATGTATCGGAAAACTCGGATTCTTCGAAAATGCATCGTATCTTCAAACACTAGTCAAACAGATCTCTTTTTCACCCTATATGGAGGGAAAGAGGCAAAGTACCGGAAATCCAACATTTCCGATACATTTTAATCATCCTTCTGAGCATTTCTCTCAGCTATATCTTAGCCTGATTCTCGCAGTGTGAAGTGATCTACGTGTTCTCATTTTCGTGACGCTCGCTATTAGGGAACAAACAAAGCCAAATAACTCGCCGCGCGACCCAGGATTGGGTCTCCCCAGTAAAAACGCGAATTCAACAAAGTCACGTGCTGCCTACAACGCATCTCACGATTCGGACGCGACCTCGGCCCGAGCCTCTCGTTTGTTTTGTGATTGTTCAACATCCCTAAGTACCTATTTTCGGTCCCTGTATATTCCCGGACATACTCCGTTGGCGGCACAAAGGCGCGTACCTGAGTGTCCATGGCTCAAAGGTGTGCTCTATTCGGAGAGTCAAGCTCTCTGGCATCCCGATGTCCCTTCAGGGTGAACTGCAGGCGCGTTGCGTCGCGGATGTCCCGCGGGGTCCGGCGAGTTGTCGATTGAACATGCCGCAATGCCTTCTGTGGACATACTTTACATAACTAGGCTTGTAGAGTATGTTATTACATTCAGGTCAGATTAAGGTATGTGCTGTCTATACTAGTAATATTGTGAATGGCACGGGTAACCCCACGGGTGCCACGACGTGTACCCGTATTGAATCGCGCGCGAACCCGCATCGACGGATTGGCTACGGGTACACGGATTTCGCTTTTGAGAGCGCATTAAACGACGCCTTCTGGATACCCGGCACGGGCACGGTCAAATGCGACTCGTACCCTCCTCGCCCGATTGGTTCGGATGCCTCTGCCCTGTGAGGGACCAGAATTATCTCTTCCTGAGCACTGCCTGAGCCCTACCCACTCATGGTAGGTGTCATTTCCGCTCCAAGTCTTTCTTCTAGCTGATTTCAATGTAGATGCTGAGAATACATAGGTACAATGCAGGCTGTAGATACGGGTCTATATATTCATATTGGTAGGCCATGCCAACCCTTCTAGATCTGTGCATTTGTGTAGTCAACTCATAGTTATATGACCAAATGAAGCATAAATCATCTCTAATTGATGGTGCATAAGTGCTATTTATTGCTACCATGTATAATTTAGACATGTAATGTCAATAAGATCCATCATTCACTCTTTGATAGAATTAGTTCTTAATTATGTCTGATTTGCTCGGGAGGTTTTTCCTGATGATTATTATTCCTCCCTTGCATGCTCACTCATCATGAGCATGCCGCAAGCACATAGTAGATAGATTCCTATAGATATATAAACACACCTGTATTGTAGGTAGAGGTCAGATTTCGTGTAGAGACTTTCCCGATTCTTTACTTCATGTGAACTTCTCGACTCTGACATCTCGTGTGTGTCACTCTAACCGACAACTTCACATAGAGTAAGGGTATGTAGTTGCAATGCACTTTCGCATAACTCGCAGTGATACTATGTCAGATCTTCAGAGCTTACTGCGGTCAAAGCAAACCTTTGAATGTGCCGATCAGATTGCGGGAATCCCACCGGCGCGGACACCTTCAAAATTAGGCTCGGCCCACACTTCTTCAAGCTTACACACGGGCTCTACTGGCGCCTCTGGGATATCCTCAACTGATGGATAGTCCTCGACGTATTGATCATCGACGTCGGCTAGCAGATACGTCGTGTGGCTGCGAGCTGTCTGACGCAGGTCATAGTTACGTGAGATGGCGTGCTGGAATCCTGACCGCACATCGCCAGTGACGTGAAGCCTGCTACCGACGTTCGCGTCCCGGGTGCTAGGTACGAAGAAGCATCAGGGAAAAAGGAAGGGTCTGAAAAGGCTGAGCATCAGACTTTTCAGATGCGTCAGACTCTGCTCGACCAATCACATTGCGCGAAATTCTTTCAGCACGTCAGACCTTTAGAACCTCAATTTGGGTCGTTCAGACCCTGTATTCATACAACCCTAGCAAGACATATTGTTCATTTTGTGTATGGGATACAATACATTATTGAATACAGAAGTGGATTAGAATCAGTGGACCCAACAATTCACCCCTGCTCAATTGTTGTACCTGGATCAAAAACACATTTAGACATTTAGACCTTCAGACCTTCCCCTTTTTCCTGATGAAGGACCAGTGAGCGGCGAACAGGCGGCTGTGATAGACGACCAGGCGAATTTGGAGGGTCATTGCCTAGTAAATGTATTTTATTTGAGTGCTTGTCGATATAGATGGAGCATCGAAGGACTTTCAGCAGGAGATGCTTGGATAGCAGCGCGGTTGTGGCAAAGTTGAACTCAGAGATTCGGAAATGCCGATTAGACTTTTTCGTGGGTGCGGCAACATTCCACCGCTCGATTCTGAATGAGCCAATCACGAGCTTGACTCGCTCATCGGCACTCGTCTGCTCGACTCAGGTCGGTTGCACTGGTAAGGCTTTGGTACTGGTGTGCATAACCCGAAGGCCCCTTGCTCAGCCGTTCACACTATATGGTGCATGGTGCTTACAAACCCAGCACAAGGATTAGTGTCACCAGATCATACGCAAGCACGCCTCTTACCAGCTTCCCTCGGCATCGATTTACACTGGCTTTGCTCAAAACATACACAGTCGTCTCCAGTCCGCTAGAGAGGATGACGCTATGCCCACCGATGTATTCGCCCAGCGAATCATCAGCAAGATCGTCAGCCCTGATCCCCCAAACTATATGTTTTTCGGTTCCAAAGTCTACCATGCTCAGTGTGACAAGCTAGCTGCCGATGTCGCGGGTTCTTTCGATCGTACTGACGTATCGCGTCTTCAGGGCGCCTTGCTACCAGTCATGGCACTACCGTTCATCCTGAACATACTTCCGTCCCCGACTTCAAGTTTGTTACAAGACGATGGAACTCCGCGTTGCACCACCCACAGCATCTTTTCTTAGCCTATTTTCGCGTCTTCGTTGGCTGCTTTGCTATCACCCCTAGATTCCTTTTGTCAACACACGATAAGGAAGGCTTTATGACATTTACAGAGGGTTGGCTTGGGAACGGGAACCAGCGTGTCCCGCCAACGTCGAGAGCTGCTGGAGAAGTGATTTCATTATTGCCCAACGATCCCCGTGTGGTGACGGCACCGTTTTCTGTTTGCCCGTTCTCACGCCCGGTAAATCCTTTCCAACAGAATGCCAGGATGTTCGGAGAGGGAACTTGGAAGCCTCGTCGCCGAGCACTTTCGCTGTTACCCCATGTGGCTGTGCACGTAGTAGGTTCATGGTGCTATGTTGAGGTCCTACAGATTCCCATGTGCTCGAGTAGCCCGGTCTGAGCCCAGTTGACTGTCCCACAACAACGACAACGGCTTCTGTTCTTGTTGGCCGGATCAGTCTCCACCGTCTGTGTACCAAGACGGAACTCGAAGGACACACATGTATATTCGTTCCCCCGTCCAACACGGCGCTCATGGCCGGTCCCGTGTCTATTCAAGAAACCCCCAATGGATATACTCCCCGAGTCACCGTACGTACGCTCCAATCGATAACCTTGCCGTCGGTAATGCATGCGAACACTGCAGTCCTACCTAACCATCGTCATTAACGCTGAAGGCCGTACCGATACGTTTATTAGTCACGCACAGCCTCTCATGAGAGAGGGGGGGTCACTCGCCCCTCGTGGCTCGGAAGCACTCACGAAAGTAAGAGTGGTTCGGCTCTGCGACCCCACCAAAAACGAAATTCGAGCAAGGTGAATTAGTTGATATGTGGTGGATGGGATGAGGAGTTGTGAGATATCCAGGCGTGGATGTCTTACTGGACACACTGCTGCTTGGGTTAGCGACCACTTGCGAATGACCTTCAAGAAGAGACCTAGGGGAAGCCCAACACCAATATCGCCAATGGAAGTGATGCACATTGGTCCATGGGCCTGAAGTGACTATGTAGATACCCGTAGTAAAGAGCAAATTTATGGCAGTGAGTGACTCCAGAGATTCGACTATAAGTCCTCCGACCCGTCCAGTATGGCGAGATTTGCTTAGGTTCGCTTTCCATTAACAGTTATCCTGATTGACACGAACGACGATATGCAGGCAATTCTCACTGACCATGGACCAGCGACACGGCGTCCTGCACCTCGTTATCCGCTGACAAGTCAGCCACCCTGTCAACCATCGCGACACACGTCCATAGGTCTAATGAAGCGACGGTAGAACAACTCATCCAGGAGGAGCAGCCCTTCGCTCTCCGCCTCCCACTCATCCGCGTCCTCCGGTCCCAGCCATACCTGGTCTTCGCTCGTGTCTTGTAAGTACAACTTGGTTGCAGGTGCCCTCGCTCTGGTCACTGGTATCACCTTCGCCGGACTCGGAGGTGCTTCCCATCACGCGGAACGGGACCCATTCCAGCTTGCCGGTATTTGCTTCCTCCTTATCCCCCTTGGGATCGGATCATTGAACTGAGCATATACGTGACGGTGCTGCAATTCGCACTGACCTCGAACATCTAGGGAGCGTGTTCTACACCCGCGCCATCGAGAAGTTCGACGAGAATGTATTCGAGAGCGCGGGCTTCCCGCCTTGGGGCGCGGGAGGTATGAGCAGATCGCGGGACACGAGGCGTCGCCTGTGGCGTTCCTTCAGAAAGCCAGCGGGGAGAATGCGACCAAGCCCTGCACGGATAGCTTATGAGTTCATACAGTCACTTCCTTCATCCCCACGCTACGGCATGGCTGACTGCGAGTAAACAGCCCGTATACAGATCCCAAAAGTTTCGCGGCTTTGAGTTTGTCCATCGAGGAGGTCGGAACAGCTGCGTACCCAGGGGCAGCGCATTCGCTATCTTACCGCGATGATATTAATGCTGCCTGTGTGAGTGCATTCTTCGTGGTCCAGTACACGCGGTTAACCCACCTGGTTTCTAACAATCCATTCTGGCTATAGAGGCCCGCCAGACAAGCTGGATCCATAGCGCGGTCGACAAAGGTGAGCCTTGGTCGGGCCCATACCAGACGCCTTTTACGCCGTCTGGCGCGTACTCTTTTGCTTGTAAGTAATATCTCATCTCGATCACCGCACAAGATGACCACTCACCATATACCACTCGGAATATAAGCACCGTTCATCACGTCGTGCCCCGAGAGCAACCCTCCTTTGCCAGTCTGTCGTTCTATTAGTCCCTCGATGCCCAAGGCAGGGTCCACCATCAAAGTTTCCGTCGACAAATCGGACTCTACCGGCATGTTTATGGCATACTACTTCGGCCTGTCTGTCCTATCCTTAGAAATCCAGGACGGGCAGATGATTATTCCGGAGGGACTTCAAGATGTGGTATTCGCCAGAGTGGTGTCTGAGAAGCCCACAGAGGGCAAGCCGCCTAGCGACGAGACGATCAGGAGCGGGTTAGTGGTTATTGATTTTGGGCTGCCTGCTGACGCGAAGTATGAGTCGCCCATGTAGATCCTTGCCTAGTTTTTTCCTTTCATTTTACATCAGTTCCATAGGGTCAAATTGGTGCGAGTCTGTAAATGTGATGAGGTTGTCTATTGTCATCGGATTTGAACATACCCCTAATTTAGAGCTGTCACTGCCTGAAGTCCTGCGGCGCAACTAGATAAACCCAGATTGACGGAATTACTAGCAAGCGGTATACCGACCGAGGCCTTTCAGATACCACACAATTCGTGCATGATACTTATTGCCGAGGATTTCCGGATGATATTACAAGGTTTTCGCCCGCAATTGTCAGAAAAACTTACCTATATGGCGTGTCTGCACTACATGAGCAACGTATAATCAAAGAGATCTGCGCCGGTGTGCCCCTCCTTTGAGAGGGGTTATGCCAAACCCGCAATACATCGCACTTTTCGACCAACCGGCAAGTTCCGGCGTCCCATGTTTGGCTCCAGTGGCACACGGCTACACTTGAATCTATCTCGCGCAGCTAGACTCCGGTCCATGCATAGACTATACTTTGCATCTCACTTACATATCGAAGTAAACAATCAGTACTGAATTCCATCTCTGAAGTCTTCTTGGCAGGGCTAAGAGGGCATCGACAGCCAGCGTTGTCTTTGCTCGATGATCGAATATCGGGCAGGTATTGCGACAATCACAAGTACGAACTGATTATGGATCCTGCCCTTGTTCAGTACACCCTCGCCTACCGCGTACATGGGGGAGTGTGAGATTTTTATAGCGAATAGATTCAAAAACGAAATGTAAGGCGCGTTTGCGCGTACAGTGTCGTAGTACGGAGCAAACGCGGTGAGGACAAAATGTACGCTACCCAGGTATATATGAGCTCTACGGTAAGGTACTATCGGATAAAAATCAGATAAGGGTGTGAGCGGCCGCTCCGGGCCGCCTATGCGAGCTCGCCACATCCTGTCATTCCAACACACCCCCTCGAGCGAAGCATAGGCAGTAAGTGAAGAAAAATAACATATCAATAAGAGAAATATTGTCCATACGAATAGCACCCCCTCAAGGTATACACCCCCTGAATCACCACGCGTCGTCCTCGCTGTCTTCCTCAACCACGAGCGCAGCGGTTTCCTTCTTCATCGGGCAGTCGGCCTGGTAGTGACCCTTCTTCTGGCACGAGAAGCAGGTAATCGCCTCCAAAGGGGTGCGGCGTCGGACCGAAGTGACCGCTAGCGCTTCATCGGACGGCTCGGTCTTCACCCGAGGCCTCGTAGTTGCTGGTGTAACCTGGCGGGCTTCTTCATGAGCAAGCGAC
>NW_006920412.1:2835800-2838344 GCF_000344685.1 Gloeophyllum trabeum ATCC 11539 | reverse complement strand
TTTGTAGTCGTATTCAGTACACGTCGCACGCTACGCAATCCCTTGCTCACAAGCAAGGAACAAGGGGTTACGGAGAGAAGGAGGTGCATTGGAACCTATGGTGCACCCACATGGTCCTGACGATTTTGCCCTCAGGCCGGCTTGCGTGCTACAAAGGGAAGGATGTACGTACCATGGTCCATGGCCAAACATCCCCGAAAAGCTCGAACATTCATTTGGATTGATTGTTCAGATTACTCAGCGGCTCCTTGCTCACTGAGTCTTCCGGGATGCTTTCTTAATGACAGATGGGTTGGCTCCTGTATTGGAACTTACGCTCGGGCTGCGGCACAATAAGCGGAGCTACTTCCATTGTATCGATAATAGGAGTCATCGCAAATCTTACCGATGGACTGATCCTGTCTTATATACACACTGCCGCAGCGGCTCCTGGATACTCAATCTTATAAACAACATGCAATCAGAAATCAGAAATGATCACATTGACAGCAGCTACTGCTTAGAGGAGAGCCTGACGTAAGAGTTGTTCTTTGTATCAGGAAAGTATCCATGCATTGCGAGCTCATTCATGCGAGACCCTCCTCGGCAAGCCAGAACTCTTCGTAGTGTGCTTTATATCCAGCCCATCTGCCTATGTAGCGCCCTGGGCAAGAGTTGAGCCAACGTATAGTCACTGACAAGGCCACGCACCACAAATGATTGTAATCCAGCGATCAAAAGGCTGCAACAATGAGAGCACAATGTCCGCGTCATAGGCGAAGACCATGACCTGGAGGAAAGAGCATTTCTTTCCGGCCGCGAGCACAGAGGTAACATAGCCATCGAAATTATCTAGCATAGTACTGCCGAGACCGGATCCTTCCCCTGGTATGGCCGTGAGGTCGAATAACAAATCTTCCCCAGAACTGTCCTCTGCCCAAAACTGGAAAGGGGTGGCCTTAGCCTGCGTCTCACCATAGCCAACTGAGTGTACGGACCCCGTGAGTATGAAATGGCTTGAATGTGACAGTTTCACCCGGTCCCGCAGTGCGTACCACGCCATCGAGCATGTATCCCAGGACGCCAGATATCTGCAAGAAGCTCAAATTGAGAAGGTGCCAACATGAGAACTATGAGAAGTCGTACGACTGAAAGTGTCTCTGTTTGAACCAGATGATAGCTAGAAATCGATGGTTTGAGTATTGAGATACTTCATCGAAGGGCCACAACACCCACTGGGAAGGGGGAGCGGTGACTGCGACACACCCAATCTCAGTATACATAGCTAAGTCTCATAAGAAGTCCCATACCTGAAAATCTACCGCCGCGAACATTAGGATGCTTCACAAAGTACTTGTAGCGAACCGTGTACACATCGGAGTCACTTCTTAGGACCCAGTGCTTCCTCCCTCCTCCAAAGCATTCGATGCTGCCGTCTTCCCCAACACGAAGACGCTGCAACGGAATCTACAAACAGTTTGAGAGTCTATATCAGTGCCCTCAAGCACCCTTTGCTAGACCCACCTTAGGAAAGACGTAGTCGCGGATGCCCGTCAGGAAGCAACGGAGCTGATTCATCACGTTCATTCCCGTCGATGAGAGTATATGACTCACAGTGAAGAGCAGGATCACTGAAGGGCGAAAAGTGTCCAGATCTTTATACGTGTTAATGCTTGATGTCGAATATTGATGATTTGTACCATGCTTATAGTACGGAACTATTGTTGCTGTAAGGCGACCTAAGGCGCATATGATGATCATATTCGATTTTCTCCTCCACTTATAAACAGATGAAAGGAAAGTACACATCAAAGTTCTGTGAGAACAGGCTAACAGTCGCATCAACATCATAACTAGCATCACAGTATGCCTAGAGTTGTGAAAACTCGCACCTGGTCAATTCTCACCGAGCACTGGAGAGACTGGCCTCAAGAAGGCGGGAATCTCATCGCGGAACAGACGCAATACCAATGGTCTCACTAACTGAAGGGTGGCTGAAACATACACGTCTAACATCTAACGAGAGCTATGCAAGCGAAGATTAGTGTGTGCTGAGTTGCCCGCCATATCTGTCAAAAGGCAGCAGTTTACCAGGTGGGTGAGAATGCACCCACAATTCAGGCCAGAAGCTTCTCCATGACCACCAACTCGGTCAGTACAAGCACCGCTAAGTCGAAAGTCATCCACACCAATGTAAGGCTAGTTTCGGATTGGGCTCTCCCATAGCTGCGCATTGTGAAACGATGCTGGGTCCATAATTAACTGCTCGGCATTGACGTATCTTCAGTGCTGCACGATATTGGATTCAGTTCGATGAGACGAATGCGCCGTGATGCAATCTTACCGCAGAGGCCATCACAAATACGACGATCTACGAAATCTAAGGTTATCTCGAAGTTCCGGATTGCACATCACAGATGCCTCGGGCCAGAGTCACTGTGTCTACCTGGGAGAGCCAGGAGAACCACAGAATGCGGGCACTTACATCAGGAAAACCCTCTCCCGCTAATTAGATATAAAAGAGCATAATTGTCAAAAATTATACAGATTATCTCATTATACCCG
>NW_006920412.1:2827421-2834997 GCF_000344685.1 Gloeophyllum trabeum ATCC 11539 | reverse complement strand
CTTAGGAAGCCGGTTACGCTGGCAGTGGAGTATCACTTGATTGCGAGAGAGGGCCAATGCACACGTTGGACCGTACGAATGGCAGCCAATTGCATCATACATTTTATGTACGCTGCAGGATGTCTTGCCCACGAAGCTATGTCTCGGCTTGTACCTTCCCTGACGGAAATCATGGACATCCCCTTGATGTTGAAGATACTAGTATCTCTTGTTCTTTCAATCAGATGTTCCGAACATTAAGCGCGCCCGCTGTAGCGGTCACGTCGGGAGTTTCGGTTTCAGACACGCCAGGAAGAATGCTGTTGACGCACTAGGAACTGCTAGTGGGAATGCAACCTCGAGAAGCGGTGAATTCCATACCTTTCATTTTACTGGCCTTTGACGAAGGGATCCCGTGCTCGAGGTTCGTTTCTGGAATCTTCTGATCCGACAGTATGAGTGATAATTGAAAAGATGCGAACCATACCCGCGTCTAAACATCAATTGCCGTGCCATAAACAGATACTTGCTCGTTGATGATCGCGCGCGTCTCGCGTTGGCCATGACTTGAAATAGGCTTGATACTGCGCCTCCTACGAAAGACTTAGACCGTTATGCAAACAAGAATGAACTCGACGAATTTGTTGCAATTGCTGTCGCAGTTCGCTCCGCTGACTGTGAGACACCTCTTTGTATTCCAGCACTATGGCTTACTCCGACTCCATATTACGCGCAAACGACAGCGAACGATATCGATCAGGGTGCATTCAATAATTGCGGTCGTTCGCTCATCGCGCGAGTACATAACCTCTGGCCCTTTTGGGATTGCTGCAAAACGACCGATCCGAACGATTAATTAAGAGTGTCTTGCGAGTCGACTTAAGTATTGCAGGTCGAGTTACGATTGCGAGTCTATGGTTGGGACCTGCGGTGGGGCAGCGTGCAAAACAAGTCCCCAGCCTTCAATTTGGCGTAACGACTGCTAGTGCGAAATGGCGAGTCCGCTACCACGTCATGATACTGCGCTCTCGTGTGTGCAAGGTTACTTTCCGCCCAACTCTCTGACTGCCGATGGAAGTGGACGACACCCATACGCTCAGGGTGCATCACAAGTTTTGCTGGAATTGGCATACCTGGACTCTTCGATCGATCATGGTGTGGAATGTATAGCTATCTAAGTATTCATGTAAAGCTATATACTGTATAATTTCAATCTATTCGGCAGTCACACGTCACAGGGGTACCTGCCGAAGACGAAATCTGGTGTTTGTCACCGGTCACAGGGCCTCTGGGATGGTAGAAGTTACCATATATGGTATCAAAGCTGGCCTGCGGCGCCACTTCGCACCATATATAGTAAGGTGCCGAAATGACGAACGGGTCAGATGAGTCACACGTCACACCGCCTGCCGAATAGATCGAAATGGTACAGTATATTAAGCTCCCATAGTGATTTGGTGCCGCGGCCGATGTGCGAACTTTGAAGCAGATTCTAAATACGAGGGATTGTCTCGACGTGATCGCCAGTGGAATCGCACATCCTTGCCAGCGGCTTGATACGGCACGCGGTCATTGACTGATGATATCCTTATCTCATTCACCACAGCCCCGTCTGCACCGGCGTGTCCGCAGCTCGCATGTGTCAAATGAGAACGTGAAATGCAGATATAGGTAGATATATCTGCCGAACTGTCTGACCCGATCTTGTGGAAGCAGGAAACATTCGGCGTGCACAGGTCATGCATGTTGAGCCTTTCTATAGGTTCGTCCTCTGTTGTCAGACCCATCAGGACGATTCATACTCAAATAAAGGTTAGGAGAGATAGTTGAGCCTCCAAGCCCGCTCTTCGTCCACGAAAGACGTTATCGCCATGGACTTCTTGAAGATGCCCCCCGGTGACTTGCCTGCATTCGATGATACATACGGGTTTCAACAGACTCGGTCTCCAAACCCGAATTGGACTTATGGGCAGAAGATCGAGGCCACCCAAGAGGGCAGGGAATGGGCGCAAGGAGAGACAAAAGGTTGGAAGGTTGTTGACACAGAGAAAGAAGATCCGATGTTCGTACCTACACTTTCCTCCCCATTCACCCAAACTGTTCAATTCCCGCAGAAAACTGTACATACTCATGATCAGCGGCATCGTACCGAGGCCGATAGCCTTCGTATCTACTATCTCAAACACTGGCATTGAAAACCTGGCACCTTTCAGGTATTGTTGCTGTCCCCGCTCGATCTGACTGTATCTGACCTTCCTCCAGCTGGTTTAATATGGTGTGAAGCGCCTGTCTCCGTGCCTCCCACTGGACTGACTGGAAGATGAAGGTGACACACAGCCCTCCTGTTGTTTCGATATCTTGCAGCAACGGTCCTGTTCGAGTCCATGATACGACAGACAACATCAAGGCGAACAGGGGATTTACTGTCAACATCATCAGCGAGCCTTGGGTCGAGGCGGCGAATGTGTGCTCCATAGACGCGCCCGCGGAGGTTAGCGAGTGGCCGCTTAGTGGTTTGACGAAGGCTCCCAGCGTGAGCAGACCCTTTGGTTCGTGCTCGGCGTCGGAAGCTGAAGATTCCTCTTAAGGTGCATGTCAAACCCGCCCGAGTGAAGGAGAGTGCGTTTAGCATGGAGTGCGAGGTTTGTGTGCCGAAGCTATGAGAAGATCTCTCATTGACAAGCGTATGCAGCTTCTGCAAATCATCGACATTATTCACCCCGTTACGCAGAAGGCAACAACAAGTCTTATTCTCGGGACTGTCAAGTACATCCATGTCCGCAAGGACGTGCTGACGGACAAGGGTGCCGTCGATCCTGCTAAGCTCAAGGCCGTGGGACGAATGGGGGATATAACTTATTCACGCATAGGTGATGGTTTTAGACTGCCACGCCCCCTGTGGGAAAAGGAGGTTCAGGGCATTGAGAAAGCTTTGCAAGGGTTGATAGTGCAGCCCGACCACTCGGAATAGTTGAATGAACGTCTTAGATGGAGTTCATAAACAATCTCCATCTGCTCAAGTACATCCATCTCTTTCCATCCGAGTCAGACAATTGTACATACACGAATATGTCACATCAGCACGTGATGGTCCGATACCTCAATCGTATTTTCAAGTTCTCTGTTCATTGCCACACCATTTCTAGCCATCGCATACCACGCGGGATTGATTCTGGGGTGCGTTAGATGGGAGAGATAGGTCCAGACGCACGATGGGTTCCACAGCTATTCCAGGACCTATCTATGTTCCAATCAGAAAAGACATTCATCGAAGCCGTCGCACAGTGCTACCTAGGTGGTCAAGTTCCGAGTTGCGCGCTGACGGAATTTTAGGATGTCAAGAGGAATTATCAACTGAGAGAAATGGCCACCACAGCAACTCTATATGTCCGCGGTACATCAAACTGTTATGCCTCATGCATCAGATCGGTCAGTCCTCGGACATTCACAGAACTCCAGAGCAGCGGAGCCATGCTCAAAATGATCAGGTCCGATCCGGGAGGGCCGAGCGATGAAAAGGGTGTTCTTCGCACGAAACCACCGATGCGCCCACATCATGGCCTGTGCTCCGAATATGGCCTGTTTTCGATTCTTTCAGAGTCGATGCTCAGGGCAAGTGTGATATCCCCCTAGATTGCGGCTGATGCATCGCGAATTCTTAGTCAATGATCTTTACCTGTTCGAATTCCGAAGTGATATAGATAATTGCTCTCTCATGGTCTGTGCTTTTCGTCTTCTGATGTCTTCCCGTTAGCCTCGGCGACGAGATTGTTTGCTCATAGAAAGCTTTCAATGAAGAGGCGTTGATTTCGACTCGCCGCTACGTAGTAGGAAAATCATAGTCGTCTCGTCGCACGTCAGCCTGAGACACATATACTTGCTGAGAGAGGTAAACACGGGTTCGAGACGCCAATGGCGTCGCAGTGCTATCCGATCAAATGACGCTGCCGCTATCTGAATCAGCAATTGGCCGCACCGGGGTCACCGTCTCAGCCACTCCCTGTGGGATTCTCGCTATCTTCGCTTCAAATATCTGCGTCTGCCTGATGTGCCAGCGGGATGCTATCGACGTTCTCAGGGGCACTGCTTAAGCATCCTCAGCCAGGTTTCTGGAGTAATCAGGAAGCGGAGCACCGACCGTCTCAGCACTTACGGTATGTACACGCCCACGCACATTACGACATGCATTGATACTTCACATCATCTATCATCTGTCATATCATGCTCTTACAGGGACACACAAAATACGGAGGGAAAGTTGGTATGATTTTAGACACGATGTGCCATCGCCAGAGTGGCACGGGATTATGGCGATTCCCAGTTCCATGCGGGGTCCCAACATTTCTGCTCTCGGGCAGCCGACTATATATATACATCAGCTACTAGTATACCGGTACACCAATCCTTTGTGTTCATCTCTCGACTCTCAGCATGGTTGCCGAGGACAAAACATGGGGTGCTGGTCTTGTCGGACTTGTCGTAGCGGTCATGTAAGTCATAATGTCATGGATGCAGCTATATGCTTAATCTCCTCACGGTTAGGCTCTATGGCATCACAAATGCACAAACATACTATTATTTTGTCAATTATGAGCATGATCCAGTTGCCAATAAGCTGCTAGTATGTGTTTTGTGGTGAGTTGATTATCTCTCATGTTGATGTCCTGGCTAAACAAGAAATGGTGTAATGGGCAGGACTTTGGATACTGCACACACAGTTATCATCACCCATTCAGTCTACTATTATGTTATCACCCACTTTGGTATCCCAGAAGCTGAGATTGTTTGGTATGTGCATAGTCATAGTTCATAGGCAGTATTATCGGGCTAAAGATCGGTTTGGCTGGTCTATAGGTCACTCCCGGTATGCTGCATATGCTTGTACAACACATTGTTTACTGACATCTGAGCCAGGCTGATGTGTTTTTCACTGCATGTATCTTCCTTATACATTTCCAGAGCTTTTGTTGATGATTTGTTTAGTCTTTGATAGCTTTCATAGTCCAATGGTAGGTGTATGGTGCTGCATGTGACTAGGTGCTCATATGGGTTTCAAGCTATCTCATCCGACGGGTGTGGTGCAGTAAGTCTGCTTCATCAGACTTGGAATATTGCTTATAAGCTGTGACTGCTGCTGCCAACAGTGAGCAAGGGGATCATCCGGTGGGCCTTTGTCATACCATTGGTCAGTAAACTCAATTCATCTACCATCTCCTAGTCTGTATTGACTAAGACTTCATTTACAGGTTGTTCTGGCATTCCTTGGTCTGGGTGAGTGAACTGAGCTCAATTCCATTATATACTTACCTTCAGGGCCCATCAATTGACATAGCATCTGGATTTGGTAAGTCCTGACTTTGGTGCCATCATTGCAAATACCTGACCACCCTGCTTGCAGCATATGGCATACGGCTGTATGTTTGACTGTAGTCAAACATGACAAGTTAGCTAATGCATTCATGAAAGCATCCTGATCAGGGTTCTGACCCATGTACCTGAGATTGTGGTGAGTAAGAAGTTAACGTGCATCTTGATGATCAAGCATAAAGTCCACGAGGTCTCATGCCCTTTGTCTAGGATCTTATCAATATGGCCCTGGGGAGCACAGTTGCTACAGATGTTCTACTCACTGTGGCATTATCCTTCCTGCTAAACAGAGCAAGGAGTGGGATCAATAGGTAAGCCAGACAGTGCTACAGGTCTGAAAGCTATTTCAACTTCAGTTCAGGACAGATAAAATGATCAATACCTTAATTTTATATGCTGTGAACAATGGGCTGCTCACCAGGTATGAGGGAATTTGTGACAAACAAGAATCTAGTGCTGTGTGCTGACATTCCAAACTCCTTAGTCTATGTGCACTGTTGGATGTCATTGTGGTTTGTTCTTTTCATTCAAGAATATTAAAGGACTGCAATGATACAATGTGGCATAGCATTCAAAATTACCTGCAACCTTTGCCTTTCTGAGCTTTTACTTCTTGTTATCCAAACTATACAGTAACACACTCCTTGCAACGTGAGTGGCTATCTTGCTTGTATACTATCCACAACACTCACTCTCTTCCAAGGCTAAATGCTCGCAGGAGTATCAGTGGAAAAGGAGAATTTGGCCAGGAATATACCACTTCACTCCGACTGAACCATTTCCGCGTGGTAGGGAATACTAATGTTATTGAACTGACACCAAACACCTCAGGCAATAGCCATACCCGTGTTGGCACTGGGGAAGCTGTCAAAACTTATGCAGGACAGAGCCAGACTGTTCTCAATCCTGAGAATCATTCCATCAAGTCAGCAAGGGTAAGCCCGTTGTCTGAATGAATGGGTGCAGGGGCTCAAGATGATTATTGCACAGAGTTTCTTGAAGCAGGACACAAGTGAAGTTTGAGCAATCCAACTATGACTGTATAGTTCCTGCAGCTTGTGATCAGTTCAGCTAGTTCAATTCAATTTGTGCTTCCCAAAGTCCATTGTAGTTAGCATAGCTTGTTGGTCTGTCACTGTACAACCATTGTGAAATGTAGTTCTGGCATCAAAATTTCCCCAGACTGGCAACAAATTGCCATTGGCTGATAATTGATTACCATAAAAACCAGTATTACAATTTGTAGAAGGCTTGTAGACATCCCATCCACTGTCAGAATGGGCGGGCATATGTGCCCCTTCAATCACCCAGCTTGTCCCACCCTTCCCAGTGCCTTCCCGGGGTCATAGTGCTATGGGTGCCACTCAGCTAGGGGACACAGCAGTGACTGAGCAGCAACCCGGGACTGACTAACATTACTGTTGCACTTAGTGAATGGCATGGGTTACGGGAAGCCGTGCAGGTCGCGGGTAAGGGTACCGGCGGGTACAGGTACAGGTTGCCTTTGACCATACTAGTGACCCGCCAGGTACCGAGAATGTGTTGTTCAACGTGCTCTTGAAACCAGAACCCACAGGTACCCGTACCCGATCCATCAACGTGGGTTTACACGTGGTGATAAGCCTCGGGATCGTCTGACCCCCGAAAACGCGGACTCAGCACATCGTACAAGCCCTGCGGAGCTTATTCGACACAGCGCTCACACGCCTCTAGGCTTCTATGGGCTCTAAAGACTTGTTCTATTTAGCTCCAGACTTCCTAGCATCCTCGAGGCGTACACGGACCCATTCCGCGATTTATCTCCGCGAACAGGCGCTCCGGAGTGACTTAACCAATGCGACTTCTAGATGAATTAGCTCCGGAGCCCGCGGACGCTTCTGTCGAGGGGCGTCGTCCTCATGCCCAACCTCCAACACTCACTCCCTCTCGTTTCCATCAAACTACTGAAGGTGCAGATGCATACAAGTCACCATGGGGCCAGCATCAGTCAGCAAGCGGCCGGGAGGTAATTAGCACGTGACCGGTGCATCGCACGGAGTGATGGGACCGCTTGGGTCAGGTGGCGGAGTGTCGAGGTGACTTCTATCTAGGGGTTGGGACGAGCAAGTGGGAGTGCAAGAGAGTCGCATGGTGTATGGTATAACGGCGGCAAGTGCTGAGCAATCCTGTGGGTAGCGGCATTTATTTGTTATTTATCTCCGGACGGTCGCAAAGCCATTCCTGTAGTATA
>NW_006920412.1:2823971-2827096 GCF_000344685.1 Gloeophyllum trabeum ATCC 11539 | reverse complement strand
TAGCGTTTGTTTCAGGTGTCAAATTGTTTGTTTTATTTTTCTAGGTCTTCCTACGGACTACCCTACGGTGTCTTACTCCTCCTTTCCCCCTCGAACTATTAAATACCCTTCAGTTGTCTCGGACCGCCTTCACCCATATCACAGGGTTTAGGTTTATTCCTTTTGGTCCTTGGTGATTGTTGTGTGTCAGTGCATATCAGCGGAGTGTGTCTAGGATGATGCAGATGTTTTCATGATGTTCGTCGAGCATATTCAACTAGATAACAATGTCATCTAGATAGACGTGACAAATCGTACCAATGTACTTACGCAATGTGCTGAACATGCGGTGTTGGTGTGTTGCAGGTGTGTTTCGGCCACCCTGTGGCATGACAAGCCATTCGTACAGTCTGAAGGGGGCCCAGACAGCAGTGTACAGGACATCGTTACGAGTCCTGAGGTACGAAGGATGAGTCCTTATGCTCAAAGTTGAGCACTTTGCCGAACACATGCACCGTGGGAACAAGATGCCGAGAAGTTGTGGGAATAAATTTGTGTAGTGGCCCATACAATGTTAAATGTCTGATTCTATGTCCGCTTGTAGTGGTGACTAGAAATTGACTATAAAATCATGTTTGTAGTGTCTGTTTTGCTTCCATTTGTCCCTCACTCAACACTATTCCACCGAACTTTCTGCCCTTCTCAATATAACCTTTGGAGCATGTATGATTTGTGGATCAGTGTGCCATGTTCTGTGGTCTGACATCGTCCGAGGGCCTTTGTTACCGTGGGAATTGACTAGGTGCAGTAGTTGAAGGTGCGGTGCTGGGGTCCTCGACGCGCTGTTTGGGATTTGAGTGCTCTGATTGGCTGCCGCATTGCTGTGGCACGCTAGTTTGTGTGACGTAGGTACTTGGGTGTTTTCGTTGGATGTGCTTTGGCTACATCATGTACTCAGTATACCGTTTAGTTATTTAATTCTGTCAGATTATATATTGTATTACCCTACTTGCGATATTTGCGATGATTTACACATCTATATATATGTATCGGTCCCTTCATGTCTCCGTTGGGGTTCGAGTACTTATATGCTTTGTTACTGTGTGAATTTTTATTATCAGTGATTTATTTTCCCACACCTAGTGTCCATCCGGTAGGGAATGATTGTGATTGGCTGTGATTACTTGTTCCTGTGCTTTGTAGTGCCTTTACTGTTTGTTCAGCTGTTCTATTGCTCGTGGTTGTGTACTCCCCATCATGTCTTTATCTTCTTGAGTCCAGATTCCAAAGCTTGATTTTTCCACTGGTGGTCCTGATGTTTCGGGGAATCTCATTACGAGTCCTAAGGAATGAAGGAAGAGTCTTTACCAGGCTTGTGCCGAATGTTGAGTACTGTGGGAATGTAGTTGCTGACACACTGTGGGAATAAAAGATGTAGTTGCTACTACACATATTTCATACTCCGCTTGTAGTTGAGACTTCAAAATGAGATTTGTAGTCTCAAATTTCAGTGATTACAGTGCTCTTCTGCATGGAC
Organism: Gloeophyllum trabeum ATCC 11539; assembly: GCF_000344685.1. NCBI lineage: Eukaryota > Fungi > Basidiomycota > Agaricomycetes > Gloeophyllales > Gloeophyllaceae > Gloeophyllum > Gloeophyllum trabeum. The sequence goes on along the minus strand of NW_006920412.1, from coordinate 2,825,580 downwards.
CTCAAAGAGTCTAGTCTTTCAAATATATTATATAAACTATACAGTGGATGCACACAAATATTTTGGTGATTTTATGCTTGTTCTGCGATGTCCTGTGGGCGTGTCTTTCCAAACCATGACTACAACTGGTTTACTTACTGAATGCTTGTTGTGGGAGTATTACGGAGGAGTTCGAATTAAGAGATTTCCGCGCCGGGTGGGATTCTTGCAATCTGATTGGCTGCACACTCATTTGTAGTGCACTCCCCCTTGACTTGAAAGTTTTATAGTTGGGACTTTAACCATGGCAAGCTATGACATAGTTGGAATGCACTTTTGCAAAATTTGCAGTGCAACTACATCATAGCAATACTCTGCCCCGACCGTGGCACTCAGACTGCCATAAAAAATGGAAAAAAACCGCAAAAAATTGAATAATTGATAGCACTGCACAGCATGACTGATTAGCCTCAGTGGTCAAATAAAGTCAGGAACTTGCACAAAAATACTCGGAAATTCCAAATATATTCCTGTACCTGGGTTTGTAGTGGAGATTTTGTAACAATTTGTAGGTTGGTAGCCGCCATTTTGTGGCATTTTGTAGGTTTGTGGTGGGCTCTTCAGGGGACATTGTACCACTTGAAGGGATTTGTAGGGATTTGTGAACATGCTCAACTGGGTTAGTACTGTGTGGATGGGGTACATATTTTGTCGATCACCCCATTGGATCTCTGCCTATTTGTTAGGAAGAAATTATTTGTCCACTGTCAGCTCTGAAACTGTTTTGTGCACTACCAATACATACTACAATGCTACGCCCTTGTGGAACCTGACACACCCTATATTTTTCTACAGGTTTACTCAAGAGTCCAAGAGATTCTGACCCGATCTCATCCAGCTACCACTTTCGGCTGGTACCCCTACTGGAGCCTCTCCCCAGCTACCGCTGATATGCACAGACACACAACAATCACCAAGGACCACAAGAAAACAAATAAACCTAACACCAGTGGTATGGGTGGAGGCGGTCCGAGACAACTGAGGGGTATTTTAATAAACCTAAACCCCGTGATATGGGTGAAAGCGGTCCGAGACAACTGAGGGGTATTTAATAGTTCGAGGGGGAAAGGAGGAGTAAGACACCGTAGGGTAGTCCGTAGGAAGACCTAGAAAAATAAAACAAACAATTTGACACCTGAAACAAACGCTAGTTGATGCTCCGGAGTATTTATCTCTGCCAAGTCGCAATCAAAGTCGCAAACCACGGAACCGAGTGTAGGTTCGGGCCCACGGGAGTAGAAAACGCTAAAGGGACTTGTTTAATTTTTATTTCGCTATGTGAGACGCACCGGAGCTAATTGAATCGATGGCGGAGCTAATTCACTCGACGAGTCAGGCCTATTGGCAAAGCTAAGATCGGTTATAATTCGCTAAGTTCGACGCTTTCGAACTTCTCGGGTCGCTGAGATCGTAACTCTAATTCTCTGAGATGGTGAAGTCGAAACTTGTTTTTCTGTACACTACTTTGTACAATTTATACTACAGGAATGGCTTTGCGACCGTCCGGAGATAAATAACAAATAACCGCCGCTACCCACAGGATTGCTCAGCACTTGCCACCGCTATACCA
>NW_006920412.1:2797620-2806752 GCF_000344685.1 Gloeophyllum trabeum ATCC 11539 | reverse complement strand
AGCAAGTGGGAGCGCAAGAGAGTCGTATGGTGCATGGTATAGCGGTGGCAAGTGCTGAGCAATCCTGTGGGTAGCGGCGTTTATTTGTTATTTATCTCCGAACGGTCGCAAAGCCATTCCTGTAGTATAAATTGTACAAAGTAGTGTACAGAAAAATAAGTTTCGACTTCACCATCTCAGAGAATTAGAGTTACGATCTCAGCGACCCGAGAAGTTCGAAAGCGTCGAACTTAGCGAATTATAACCGATCTTAGCTTTGCCAATAGGCCTAACTCGTCGAGTGAATTATCTCCGCCATCGATCCAATTAGCTCCGGTGAGTCTCACATAGCGAAATAAAATTAACCAAGTTTCTCTAGCAATTTCTACTCCCGTGGGCCCGAACCTACACTCGGTTTCGTGGTTTGCGACTTTGTCTGCGACTTTCCGGAGATAAATACTCCGGAGCGTCCCTTAGTGTTTGTTTCAGGCGTCAAGGTTTTGTTTTATTTTTCTAGGTCTTCCTACGGACTACCCTACGGCGTCTTACTCCTCCTTTCCCCCTCGAACTATTAAATACCCTTCAGTTGTCTCGGACCGCCTTCACCCATATCACGGGGTTTAGGTTTATTTCCTTTGGTCCTTGGTGATTGTTGTGTGTCAGTGCATATCAGCGTACTGACATAAGTTGAATGGTCCACGCCATATTTGATTCTGGTGTTCTCATTCACGAGCAGATGATAATGTGCCGCACGAAGCGGCTTACAAACCTGGTCTTTGAGAAGCAAGACCCAGAACATAGACTGGATTTCGGATATCGGTGGGATGGCGCCTATAGCGGGTTTTGTTCAGTATTCCATCTTGCAGAGAATGCGATGAGTGGTGAGAAGTGGAGTACTCACCAACACCCGGCCTGAAGAAGCCTATAAATGCCACACTGGTATCCCCGCTCCAGCATATATTCCTCACATCCGCTTCCCCAGGCGTCTTATACCCTTCGCCTAGGAAACCGAATTTTTGCTCATAACCGGTGGCATATACTACCAAGTTCGGCTTAACAACTTTCCCCTGGATCCGCACTGCATCCTTGCGCTTTGGCCTACTGCGCTTGTCCAAGTCAAGAGGACAGATGGCACGACCCCCCCTCTGTGAAGTGCGAGGAGAAGGGAGCCAGTTCGACCGTGAAATCCGTCTGCGGGGGCATATCCTCGTCCGGATCACTGTACCGCGAGAGATAGTCCATGAAGGTGGGTCAACGGCGGTAGGGACGATTTATGTATGGCAAGGCTTTGTGGGACTGGACTATGAGCAGCGCACGACGGGAAACAAAGACATAGTGAAACCTTGTTGAGAAAGACGTAGGCACGCCCTAGGTGCTCTGGCTCGAGTTCGCCGATCTATCTCATAAAAGGCATTAGGTTCGTGGCCAGCTTGCCTCGCGTAGTGGTACGTACCCACTGGTTGCAGCCTGCTTGCGTACCTTCCGATCCATAAGCGCTGGGTCCGTGCTGGGATGTATCGAGATATTCATACCTGTCAATACCCAGAGCACTCTCTTGATGACGAAGTCCGAGATGCTATTGCACAAGCGCATCAGCTCAGAGTCAAAGGGAGCAGAAGAATCGCGAGATACTCACAACCATCGGGTATGCGACTTTGCTACCCATGGATGCTGCGGGAGACTGCTGTGAGCTTGAAGGGAGATGTGGAGGTACCTACTACATACGTGGTCTCTCCGAGATTCGTGATGAGTGAATCGATGGGCACCGGGCTCTTGGACTCAAACTTGAAGCCGAGTAGGGAAAAGTCATTCTGTGGAGCAACAAACTCAGCACCGAGACAGGGCTGACAAGTGCTTTCGGGAAAGACAAGAACCTGACCTACCGGGTTAGCCTTAGCGCTGTACAAAACACTCAGCTACTCACCCCGCCCTCGAACAAAGCACCACTTCCTTCGCCCCTGCCTTGGCAGACTCGTAAGCAATGTCCATCCCTGTTTCTCCCGTGCCAAGAATCAGGATCTCCTTCCCTCTTAGCTGGTCCCGAGACTTGTATTCAGACGAGTGAAAAAGTTTCGCTTCGGGGTTATTTTTCAGGGCGTTGTCAACTCCTGGAATATCAGGGACATGGGGAACAACGTGTAAGCCGGTACAGATTGCAACGTAAGGTGTGTGTATAGTTATCGCCTCTATATGGTTTATTAGAGTGGCATGCTGCGGTAGACGCCCAAGAGACTTACCGGAATCCCATTCCGCGGGGTTATCTTCGCGTTTCCTGACGTAAGAGACATTATGTCCACCCTGTGGGTCCTTCAAAATATTGACTACTTTGCACGCAAGATGGATTCTCGACCATAGATTGAAGTGGGATGCGTAATCTCTTAGGTAGTTGACATATTGCTGAATAGCATTCAGCATTCACCGCTGGCAACGTAGTGCACGGGCGGATATTTACCTCGAGCGTCAAGTGGTCAGAGTGAGAGAGTGAAATCAGTTGCTTCGATGACATCAAAGTCGTGTTCTGTCAGTTGCAGCCGTCAGTCCTGACTGAGGATAGCAACACGAAACATAGCAGACCTCGTAAAATCGATATTGGAAGGTGTCACCGATATCGTCCTCCTGCTCTAGTACAATGGGGTCAAATGGGAAGTCGTGCGTGGCAGCTTCAAGGAGCGTCTTGCAAGCAACCAGGCCAGACGGACCTGGTCCGAAGTACAGTGAGGTGAACGGGATAACACATGAATGAAGTGAGAGTATGGGCTTACCTGCCCCCACAATAACGACTTTTGCAGACATTTGTCGTTTATTTTATTATGGTAAACTCCTGGGTTGAGCCTGACTTCTTGGGCACGCCAGCTTGCAATGACAGCAGTTACGAAGTTCTCTTCCCGAGCACAGCTCCAAGTTCACGGAGTCGCACAAACTGAAGGATAACGCATCCAGAAAGATGAGACAGTGATAGGCAAAGGGCACCACCCACCGCTTGAACGAGAGTACAAGGGATGCACGTATGGCGCGCAGCCGCGCGTGTCACAGCTTGACTGACATCGCACTAACCGCTCGGTTAAGACCGAACCAATAGTCTTTCTTCTCGCGCTACTCGTCTGAGTCGCCTCATGCTCCTTGTCCCCGATTCCGCGACTCTCACTGCTTCTAGGTCTTCTTTGTGTGCTGGAACACGGAATTACGTAACCGATCGTCTACTGATTTTTGGCATGCGAGGAGTCGAATCTCGTCTAGAATTCATCCAAAACTATCTGCTTCGTAGTATGTGGGCTTAATGGAGTGTTTTGTAGTCTGAAGCGCTCGAACCTATCTGCTCGGACAGATGCCGTTCAAAGAGGCCTGGTATTAACTACTGAGCATAGCATGTCTACCCGTTATCTGGGACTGAGTCTGCAGGCACACACAGCATCCTCACAACTTGAAAGCTAGCCTCCTGGCAGAGAGCTGTGCCTTACATTCATTTGCATAACCCTGAGAGGCTGTCGCAGTTTAGCACTTAAATATAGGTGGCACAGAGCGTACAGAGTTTAATTCAGTTCCGTGGGGCATTTTTGAGTGCGTCCACGGCACTGTTGGGAAATATGCCCCGACTAACCAGCACGTCGACACATTCCTTGATCCAATTCTGGCAGTTCAACTGCTGGACCCTCGCCACGTTGGCCCCCTGGTCAAACGACGTTCATATTAGACGAGCTTTCGGGTATGATACGGCCAAAGCTCACCGAAGACGAGTGTCTGAGGCTCGGCCCAGGAGCCGGGATGGAGAAGACCACTTCTTCAAGCTTACACACAGGCTCTACTGGCGCCTCTGGGATATCCTCAACTGATGGATAGTCCTCGACGTATTGATCATCGACGTCGGCTAGCAGATACGTCGTGTGGCTGCGAGCTGTCTGACGCAGGTCATAGTTACGTGAGATGGCGTGCTGGAATCCTGACCGCACATCCCCAGTGACGTGAAGCCTGCTACCGACGTTCGCGTCCCTGGTGCTAGGTACGAAGAAGGACCAGTGAGCGGCGAACAGGCGGCTGTGATAGACGACCAGGCGAATTTGGCGGGTCATTGCCTAGTAAATGTATTTTATTTGAGTGCTTGTCAATATAGATGGAGCATCGAAGGACTTTCAGCAGGAGATGTTTGGATAGCAGCGCGGTTGTGGCAAAAGTTGAACTCAGAGATTCGGAAATGCCGATTAGACTTTTTCGTGGGTGCGGCAACATTCCACCGCTCGGTTCTGAATGAGCCAATCACGAGCTTGACTCGCTCATCGGCACTCGTCTGCTCGACTCAGGTCGGTTGCACTGGTAAGGCTTTGGCACTGGTGTGCATAACCCGGAGGCCCCTTTCTCAGCCTTTCACACTATACGGTGCATGATGCTTACAAACCCAGCACAAGGATTAGTGTCACCAGATCGTACGCAAGCACGCCTCTTACCAGCTTCCCTCGGCATCGATTTACACTGGCTTTGCTCAAAACATACACAGTCGTCTCCAGGCCCCTAGGGAGGATGACGCTATGCCCACCGATGTATTCGCCCAGCGAGTCATCAGCAAGATCGTCAGCCCTGATCCCCCAAACTATATGTTTTTCGGTTCCAAAGTCTACCATGCTCAGTGTGATAAGCTAGCTGCCGATGTCGCGGGTTCTTTCGATCGTACTGACGTATCGCGTCTTCAGGGCGCCTTGCTACCAGTCATGGCACTACCGTTCATCCTGAACATACTTCCGTCCCCGACTTCAAGTTTGTTACAAGTCGATGGAACTCCGCGTTGCACCACCCACAGCATCTTTTCTTAGCCTATTTTCGCATCTTCGTTGGCTGCTTTGCTATCACCCCTAGATTCCTGTTGTCAACACACGATAAGGAAGGCTTTATGACATTTACAGAGGGTTAGCTTGGGAACGGGAACCAGCGTGTCCCGCCAACGTCGAGAGCTGCTGGAGAAGTGATTTCATTATTGCCCAAACGATCCCCGTGTGGTGACGGCACCGTTTTCTGTTTGCCCATTCTCACGCCCGGTAAATCCTTTCCAACAGAATGCCAGGATGTTCGGAGAGGGAACTTGGAAGCCTCGTCGCCGAGCACTTTCGCTGTTACCCCATGTGGCTGTGCACGTAGTAGGTTCATGGTGCTATGTCGAGGTCCTACAGATTCCCATGTGCTCGAGTAGCCCGGTCTGAGCCCGGTTGACTGTCCCACAACAACGACAACGGCTTCTGTTCTTGTTGGCCGGATCAGTCTCCACCGTCTGTGTACCAAGACGGAACTCGAAGGACACACATGTATATTTGTCCCCCCGTCCAACGCGGCGCTCATGGCCGGTCCGTGTCTATTCAAGAAACCCCCAATGGATATACTCCCCGAGTCACCGTACGTACGCTCCAATCGATAACCTTGCCGTCGGTAATGCATGCGAACGCTGCAGTCCTACCTAACCATCGTCATTAACGCTGAAGGCCGTACCGATACGTTTATTAGTCACGCACAGCCTCTCATGAGAGAGGGGGGGTCACTCGCCCCCTCGTGGCTCGGAAGCACTCACGAAAGTAAGAGTGGTTCGGCTCTGCGACCCCACCAAAAACGAAATTCGAGCAAGGTGAATTAGTTGATATGTGGTGGATGGGATGAGGAGTTGTGAGATATCCAGGCGTGGATGTCTTACTGGACACACTGCTGCTTGGGTTAGCGACCACTTGCGAATGACCTTCAAGAAGAGACCTAGGGGAAGCCCAACACCAATATCGCCAATGGAAGTGATGCACATCGGTCCATGGGCCTGAAGTGACTATGTAGATACCTGTAGTAAAGAGCAAATTTATGGCAGTGAATGACTCCAGAGATTCGACTATAAGTCCTCCGACCCGTCCAGTATGGCGAGATTTGCTTAGGTTCGCTTTCCATTAACAGTTATCCTGATTGACACGAACGACGATATGCAGGCAATTCTCACTGACCATGGACCAGCGACACGGCGTCCTGCACCTCGTTATCCGCTGACAAGTCAGCCACCCTGTCAACCATCGCGACACACGTCCATAGGTCTAATAAAGCGGCGGTAGAACAACTCATCCAGGAGGAGCAGCCCTTCGCTCTCCGCCTCCCACTCATCCGCGTCCTCCGGTCCCAGCCATACCTGGTCTTCGCTCGTGTCTTGTAAGTACAACTTCGTTGCAGGTGCCCTCGCTCTGGTCACTGGTATCACCTTCGCCGGACTCGGAGGTGCTTCCCATCACGCGGAACGGGACCCATTCCAGCTTGCCGGTATTTGCTTCCTCCTTATCCCCCTTGGGATCGGATCATTGAACTGAGCATATACGTGACCGTGCTGCAGTTCGCGCTGACCTCGAACATCTAGGCAACGTGTTCTACACCGGCGCCATCGAGAAGTTCGACGAGAATGTATTCGAGAGCGCGGGCTTCCCTCCTTGGGGCGCGGGAGGTATGAGCAGATCGCGGGACACGAGGCGTCGCCTGTGACGTTCCTTCAGAAAGCCAGCGGGGAGAATGCGACCAAGCCCTGCACGGATAGCTTATGAGTTCATACAGTCACTTCCTTCATCCCCACGCTACGGCATGGCTGACTGCGAGTAAACAGCCCGTATACAGATCCCAAAAGTTTCGCGGCTTTGAGTTTGTCCATCGAGGAGGTCGGAACAGCTGCGTACCGAGGGGCAGCGCATTCGCTATCTCACCGCGATGATATTAATGCTGCCTGTGTGGGTGCATTCTTCGTGGTCCAGTACATGCGGTTAACCCACCTGATTTCTAACAATCTATTCTGGCTATGGAGGCCCGTCAGACAAGCTGGATCCATAGCGCGGTCAACAAAGGTGAGCCTTGGTCGGGCCCATTCATCTCGAGCACCGCACAAGATGACCGCTCACCATATACCACTCGAAATATAAGCACCGTTCATCACGTCGTGCCCCGAGAGCAACCCTCCTTTGCCAGTCTGTCGTTCTATTAGTCCCTCAATGCCCAAGGCAGGGTCCACCATCAAAGTTTCCGTCGACAAATCCGACTCTACCGGCATGTTTATGGCATACTACTTCGGCCTGTCTGTCCTATCCTCAGAAATCCAGGACGGGCAGATGATTATTCCGGAGGGACTTCAAGATGTGGTATTCGCCAGAGTGGTGTCTGAGAAGCCCACAGAGGGCAAGCCGCCTAGCGACGAGACGATCAGGAGCGGGTTAGTGGTTATTGATTTTGGGCTGCCTGCTGACGCGAAGTATGAGTCGCCCATGGAGATCCTTGCCTAGTTTTTTCCTTTCATTTTACATCAGTTCCATAGGGTCAAATTGGTGCGAGTCTGTAAATGTGATGAGCTTGTCTATTGTCATCGGATTTGAACATACCCCATAATTCAGAGCTGTCACTGCCTGAAGTCCTGCAACGCAACTAGATAAACCCAGATTGACGGAATTACTAGCAAGCGGTATACCGACCGAGGCCTTTCAGATACCACACAATTCGTGCATGATACTTATTGCCGAGGATTTCCGGATGATATTACAAGGTTTTCGCCCGCAATTGTCAGAAAAACTTACCTATATGGCGTGTCTGCACTACATGAGCAACGTATAATCAAAGAGATCTGCGCCGGTGTGCCCCTCCTTTGAGAGGGGTTATGCCAAACCCGCAATACATCGCACTTTTCGACCAATCGGCAAGTTCCGGCGTCCCATGTTTGGCTCCAGTGGCACACGGCTACACTTGAATCTATCTCGCGCAGCTAGACTCCGGTCCATGCATAGACTATACTTTGCATCTCACTTACATATCGAAGTAAACAATCAGTACTACATTCCATCTCTGAAGTCTTCTTGGCAGGGCTACGAGGGCATCGACAGCCAGCGTTGTCTTTGCTCGATGATCGAATATCGGGCAGGTATTGCGACAATCACAAGTACGAACCGATTATGGATCCTGCCCTCGTTCAGTACACCCTCGCCTACCGCGTACATGGGGGAGAAAACCAGCGAGTAATAGCAAGCGATACGAGGTCACCGATGTCCAATATCGAGTGCACGTTCACGCTTGTCGGACGGAAGCAAGACAACAGCGATTTCAGCGGACGTTCCCATCGGGTCCGCAGTGACATAACGCAGCCCGGCCTCACGTTATGTTGTGATCTCCAGGGTCGCAGAGCCTGCGACCACATTAGCCGAGCTCAGGTAACCGAGATTCGATTAGAGTGACAGAAGTGAGCATAAGTGGACTTCGGATAACCCATACCTCGCAACAACCGACTCTGGCAATCCAGAATGGCAGACATGCTCACCTCTTCCGATTGTTATCTCCGTCTAAGCCGTCTGCACGGTGTATTGAACACGGTCGGTTCGAGCAGTCCAACACGCCACCCGCGTCGCGAAGAGGAGTAAGCGCATATCTTACCTACTCTGGTTTGGAATGCAGATGAGGTGTGTGATCTGTAGGACATAGACTGGACGAGCACGACAGAACGGTGAGCCTGGGAGAACGTTGCGAATACTTTCGAGACCGGTTTGGCGCGGGACTGACTTTCGAGAAGCCTGACGCTTGCTCGAGAGTGGGACTCAAGACTACAAAAGGGTCAAGGGAGGATGTGACGGCCGTGTCGTAATGGTCTCACAACGATGCTGCTACAAGGTAACAGAAAATTTCATGATAGAGGATGCCATAGTAGAGGTGCACATAACGGCTTGCGTGGAAGGAGCTTTCCATATGGCTTTGCGACCGGGGTTAGCAGCCATGTGATAGAGGGCCGAGCGAAGCTGATGACAAGTAAATGCGCCCACTGGGCATTCAAATGACGATGAAAGGAAGGTGCACATATCGACCTACCTCTTGTCTTCAAACGCTCTGGCGAGAGTCTAGATTAAATGTATACCTCTCAACTTGAAAATCATCAGCCCGCCGTATAGCCTGCCTTGATTTCAGCAAAGCATCGTGATTTCAGAGTGTTTTTCTCCTCAGTGTCGCACAACCATAGCGTGGGTCAAGATGCAAGGAGAAAGCTTAGTACCTAGTAGAGTCGACAGCACGACAGAAAACCGAAATACCAGTGCACATTCTAAGATCCAAATTCCGATCCGAGCGGAACTCCCGGCCCGGGCCGTGTTGTACAACTTCAAGATGTAGAGTCCGCTACTTTGCCGCGCCCTG
>NW_006920412.1:2745275-2795970 GCF_000344685.1 Gloeophyllum trabeum ATCC 11539 | reverse complement strand
CTCACTCCTGTACACGCTTAGTGAGCTCACGAAGAGGAACTTGGGCGGGGAAGTGAATTTCGAGGACAGAGCGAAGTCGAGTAGGTTGCGAGTCCCCGCGACCATAGGCTCCATGGAGCTGAGGGACACATTGAAATCTACGCGCCAGGCTTCATCCCGCGAGTTAGTGACTTTTATCAATCTTCACTACCAGATAAGGAATCTCACCGTTGTGAATAATGCAAGTCACCGATTCTTGCATGGCCTTGAATATAGCACCATCCAGCCCGAATTGCGATGACACCACGTCGCCCTCCAACAACGAAAGCTTTTCATGATGCACTAGCTCCGGCGACAAGCCTTGGTCCTCTAGCGCAATCTTCTGCCTGGCTTCGAGTCCACGCTGGGTCCTTGCATCCTTTCGGTTAAGCGCAAAGACGCGCGCCACCGAGGATTGCGCGAGCAGCGTGGCGAGAATGTGACACCCTAGCCGGCCCGTGGTCCCCGTAACCAGAACCGCTTCCGCGTTGGGCACGGGGACGCTGGGAGAGTGCGCTGGGAATTGGGCGCTGTACTTGTCCGCTAGCAGCTTCATACCATCTGCGGACGGGGTGGCGGCGGACGCGCCGGGCTGCGCCGTCGAGGCGAGGAAGGCACCGAGTTTGCGCACGGTGGGATACTGGTAGACAAAGTTATGCGGGATGTGCCGAGTAGGGACTTTGGACTCGCGCAGTGCGTGCAGGATCGTGTTGCGGATCCACGTAGCTTGCAGACTGGAGGCAGAGTTGTTAGTAAAGATGATGCTTACGTGCAGTGATTGAGAGCTCACAAACCTGTCGCATCCATGCTGGAATATGTCATCCTCATCCCCAACCTTCTCTTTCAGCACATTATCGAGCGCCGCGCGCACGAAGTTCACGCTTTCCTCGATATCCCACGTCTTCGGAGTCGGTAGTTCTATCTGAGACGACTCGGCAACATCGGCGTACGCCTTCTCGATCTCCTGTTCGTACGCAGCCAATACGACGTGGCGCCTCGGAGTGCCTTTAGGCGTCAGTTCGAATGGCTTGCTGGGGTTCGTCACGAGGATCATCTATGGCCAGGTGAACCGCTCTGGCAGTACCCGCATCACACACGTACTTACCTCCTTGAAGATTCGCGAATGGGTCGGGGCGTACGCGTTAACCTTCTCCACGGTCGGCCTGGTGCAACGTATAAGCGAATGCTCACGATTTATCTAGTGGAAAGCACGGACCATATTTGATTTCTGTATTCCGCGAGCCGCTCCAGGTCGCTGGGATCGAAGCGCTGAGCGGGGACAGGCTCGACGATGACCCCAGCGTGGAATTTGCCTCGTCCAAACATGACAGCGTTGCTGATCAAAGGGTCGGTGCAAAGTATAGCCTCTGCGACATAACGTGAGTCATTCATCAATACCGTATATTGACAGCACATTCGCACCCAATGGACCTGGATTCGTCTACGTCGCAGTCAGCAAGAAGATTAGGTTATTGAAAGTCCCTTCCCCCACCTTTTCCCCCGTGGAATGCATAATCTGATCGTCCGCTCGTCCATAAATTTTCCACAGATTGGGGTTTGTCGGGTGCCTGATCAGGAGATCATTCGTCGCATACGCAGCTTTGCCGTCTATTTTATGGTTTAGCACGCAAGGCGTGTGGGAGTCGCAATCCTGGGCGTACAGTCAGTACATGCTGCAGAACGTCAAGATCATAACCCATGCTTACCACGAGTGCCAGTTCGAAGATGTCGTCCGCTGTCTCTTGTGGTAGGAACACCGGTTGACAATGTTTGGAAATCTGTGAGACATGAGTGAGGAATACGAATGCGGATCCACGGCCTGTCGACTTGCAGTGAAATATTCCCACCCTTCCTTCGCGGGTCCCTCTACGAATATTAATTAGAACAGTCTTGTGAACTCAGGGATATGATACTTACTGGGCAAAAAGGTTACTACGCATCCAATCTCAGTCCTATTGTGTGTATCAGTCAGTGGAGCAGCTGCTTTCTGTCGGCGTATCACACTCACGCGCCATAGAACGGTACCAGGGGCACGCCTTGTCCCACCAACATGTCTCCAACTGCTTGATTCATAGGAGCACCAGCGAAGATCTGGAATTTTCCATAAGGAAGACGATAAATTCAATTTAAGCAGCGCTGACGCACGATGGAAGATAATTCTTTCATCTTCTGGATCCTGGACGGGTCTCTTGACCAATACTGCGATCTATCAACGAAATGTCACTAAACGTTTTGAAGTGCTTCTCACTTCAACGAAAGCGGGCACGCAGAACACAAAATTGCTACCCGTGCCGATGGCATCCTCGAAGACACGGTCGGGCGAGGGAACAATAGGAGGATCAGCCGGAGCGAACGCAGACATGATCAGTCCGTTCATTGCCTGATGAGGGCCTTGAGGACGAATTAATCATGGTCCACACAAGGGCACGTACCGTCCACATGAGCTGAATGGCGCCCATCGCATCTGGTGGAAATAATTACTCCCCTCCGTATAAAAGGCAACACGCCGTCTATGACTTACGGAACATGGGAAGAGAATGGCATGATAACACCTTCCCACATAATTTCGTCTCTCCAAAGTCTGGCAAGAAAAATACATTGACATAATTCGCCAAACTCAAATCTCTACTGCACTCACAAGGTAAGCATCCCCACTGTAACAATATACGGTGCGTAAGAGTGATCGGTTTCGGAAAAGCAGTTGATCCTAGCGCAATTGCTAAGTAGCAGTTGCAAAGTAATGCAGTCACACTAACCTGACGAGTGCAGTATCAAAGCGGGCTGCTGCTCCTTCGGCTTGGACATCGGCGAGAGAAGCTCGAAATGCGCGTCCTCTTTCTCAAAGAGTTCAGCATACTCGGGGGGTGAGACAATTGTAATATCCCGGGTGCCCTCCTGCAGAACTATATTCTTGGCTTCAGTACCAAGTTTCTGATGAACGTCATCTTTGCTGAGGAACAGGTATTTTGCGCCGCTTTCCCTGAGAAGATGGGCTGTCCCCAGCTGTGAATTTCGCGTGGAAATCGGGAACGCCACATGGCCAGCACGAATGATCCCAGCCATTAATGCAAAGTAAGTGAATGAGTCTACTCAGTACGACAATCAGTGAATATTTCAGTGAAGTAGTACTAGACTCAACCTATGGATGCTAAGATCGCGAAAACCACGGGATTCGAGCCGGACCCTCGTTGACCAGCATTTTCGACATAGGCTTGAATCAGGCGGGCGACGCGATGTATGGCGCGAACACTTGTAGCCCAAGATAGTGTCTTGACTTCCCCATTACTAGCGCGGTACTTGAACAGAGGAGCACCGGCATTGTGGACATAGTGGTAGTCGTAGACTTGGGGTATACTCAACGACCCGTCGGACGGAGGGAGGGAGAAAGTCAGAGTCGACATGGCTAGTTACGCCGAGGATAGGAAGCAGACGGCTGTTGATGGTCGTTTCGAGTGCTATTCCTACGTACGGTAGCCGTGCGTATGAGCCTTAGATGCCACTGTCCTGTCGGAAATACGAACGTCACTTCAATTTATATATCAGTAGCTCGGTCGTACGAATGATGAGCGGTCTATCAGAAGTGATTGTACTCAAACTGATCTTTCTGTATAACCTAGCAATAGCCAGTATGCCGTTCAGCAGAAGTGGCAGCTTGACTGCGATCGACGTCTTGTTCAGGGCGAAATCCGATCGCGAGATACCACCTTGAATAGCTGTCAATGCTTCGGTCATGAACCATTTGCTGTGTCCGGGATCTTCGGCTGTCGCACCAAGATCATAACCTTATGGGTGGGTCATGAGAGATCGAAATGTCTGATCAGAAAATGTGCGGGGTTGGCCACAGATATCCTTTCCCAGGAGAACGTCGAATCCACTCCCTTTCTCCACATCTTTCCACGCTGGGCTGCGGGATCTCGGTTTTGTAGCGCGAAGACTTGCCACTCGTTTATCAAGTATGTCATACTCCTTCGAAGGAAGCAAAAGCACATGAGGGACAATAACCGACCCAGAAGAGAAGTCGAAGTCATATAAGGGACACCCATACGACCGTGATTGAATACCGTATAGGCAATCTGCACTGAGAAGATGGAGAACCGTCAGTATCAGAACCTGAGTTCTCCCACGATACTTAGAGCTAAAGCTACCCGTAGCTGCCCACCCCGAGGTGGCCAAGTCCCTTTGTGCATAGCAATGGGATACGTGCGAGATGTATATGATGCAGGCTGCGAGTACATGTCAGTTCTGACCGCCACAAAGGCGTAAGCGACGTCGAGGTGAAATCCTCCGGTTCTGCTGGGGCATACGCCGCGGAGTCTGGATTTGCTTCCGTCCATTCTCAGGCATTGATCGTTTGCTGATGGTCAAACATAGTCGAACTCCACTTACGGAAACAACCGTGCCGACCGTAGCAGAAGTCCTATCTTAGTATCCAGGGTGCCTAACAGTCCTGCTTCATCGCATATACGGTGTGACCGCTAGAACATTTCCCCCTGGATCCCGTTGATGCCCTCCGTGTTCTAGGTTGACGCAAATTGAAGCAGCATCAGACTTTGTCCGACTGCCTTGGGTACCCGTTGCCGAGGGCTAATGGCGACGCATAATAAATGGGAGTAGGGCAGGGTGGTGAACGGTGGAACCCCGACACTCCCTTTGTACTATCCCCGGTCCCGCTCATATCCCTCACCCTCTCTGAACTATGGATGGAATCGGTCTCGATGCCGCTCAGGTCTGTTGTCTGGGGTTATTCGTACTCAAGAGCCTCAATCTGACGGTATCCGTGCATAGCTGGTGGCTATATTCCTCGAGTCGATGTTTTTCGGTACGCACTTCGGATTATAAATGGGCGATACGTAACTCAGTCCATGCAACGAAAAGGCATGTTCTTTATCCTGTACTGTATAGTACTATGGATCCTGTCGCATAAGCGTACCTCAAGGAGAGCGAACATTGTGATGATGAGTACCGTCACTACAATGTTTGTCTTGGCCATAGTGGTACGTCTGACCAGCAACGCCGAATCTGACTGAGCTAATGGTACACTGAAGCATCTAGCAATCGATCTGTCTCGCATAATGGACGCCTTCATCGGCCAGAAAAATGTACAGGACGGAGCTTTGCTTTATTATGCAAATCTGTCGAACCCCAAGCAAGTGGCGAAAACCGTTGTTTACGCTACTCAAACCATAATCGGAGATTCGTTCGTGGTGGGTAGACACAATTCATCGCATTCGTTTCAGGTTTCTGACACCGCACAGGTGTACCGGACATGGGTAGTCTGGAATCGAAACCTTTGGGTGATCATTTTCCCAGCACTTTGCATAGTGGGCAATGCAGGTACGGTCACAAGGTTTTGAGACAAAGCTTGTTCTGATTCCCACTCACCGCCAGTAACGGGATACGGAGTTTCGTACGAGTTAGCCCAAGTTGTACCTGGAGCCGACATCTTCCTATCGACGCTCCAGCCGTGGATAACCTCGTTCTTCAGCCTTACTTTCTGCACCAACGTTATCTGCACTGGTCCGTCAATTCCCGTCCAGGGAAGCTTTTAGTTGTGACTTATGGGCTTGCATTAGCGCTGATTGCCGGCCGTCTCTGGTGGAGAGAGCGCTCGATAGGCCACGCTGCCCAAATGAGTTTCCTCCCCGTTGTCGCCGTGGTCGTCGAATCGGGGGCGATATACTCTGCTGCCCTTATCTCGCTCCTGGTTGTGTACCTCAGCGGATCCAACGGGCAATATCCCGCACTCGACCTGGTAAGTCTTGTCCTCAGACTACACTGTCATACTTCATTATTCACTGGTGGGCGAATGTCAGGTTAATCCGCTTATTGGCGTGACGTTCAGTCTCATCCTGGTCAGAATCGGTCTGGGTATCAGCAACAACGGAACGACCGCGTCGGGAGTCTCGAGTTACCAACGAGCCACTGGCCGAGGGCAAGCCCCGTGGAAATCTGGGATGAACGCGAACCCCGCAACGGGAACCGCACAGTACCCGATGAAGCCGCTTGCAATCAATGTTAAGCGGCTGGTCGAGCACGATGGCGATTCTGGGGAGCCCGTAGATGTATCCGGCAACTCAAAAGCGGGTACTTACGGTTTTGATGGAGATCTGGCATAGCGACAGGGATCGTTGCCTGGTGCTAGACGCCGGTGACTGGCCGTCATTGGCGAGGAGAGTGGCTGGCTGGATTGGTTGTTGTCTTGCTTCAGGGCCTATACCTGACATAAAATTATGTACTACTAGAGCGATCTGGGATAATATAGGGCATATCTCTGTCACAGCTAAAGGATTGACCGGCAGCTTCGAACATGGCAGAAGAGAGAATAACAAAAGTAGTGAGCAACGGGAGCCCAGGGATCCTTCGGTTTTCGAGACTTCGCCGGTATCACGCGGATGGTGCGAACACCAATTCCCGCATGTACAGTACTTGTGATTGGGTTAATGTGCGAAGCGGAGAAACCGTCTTCGCCCTTGTGCATGCTTGCCCAGTGCTGCGATGTGTGGAGATCCACGCAAAAACGGCTCCCAGGTGGATCCAGAATAATGATCCGTCGTCGCGGATATCCTGCGTCGACCCAGGTTATCTGATGAATCTGGGAGAAGACTAAGTAGAAAAACGGATAAGGTGATGCATTTCACCTTGATCATCATCTTGCGCCGCACCTTCCAGAGTAGTTCTTATATCCGACCCTGACGAAGTCTTGCCAAAGCTTATATGGCTCTTCTGCTGCAGTTGGAGAAGACTCTGACATGCCATGATCTAATCCTGGTGGCGTTCGGAACCTCTTCTCCTCTTGACGTTCAGGGTCTATTATCTATCGCTGCCAGGAACACCTTCCTTCTTCTCACAAATAGATAAACGTATAACGGTGCCGTCAGAACTTTTTCTCGTCCTTCTCGGCCATCAGGGCTATCTTCCGTTATACGACGATGTACTCATAACAGAGGGATGAACATGACCCGGGAGATATGTGAGAATCCGCACTCACCGTGAACTCTGGAGTCCGGGGATGAGGGTTCCCCATGTTCATTCAACATCAGATGATACATCGTGACGCTCACTGATCCTGACTTGAGGATGCCAGCTGAAAATGGAGGCTGACAAGCCTCCAAATCCACCGATACTCGAACAGAGGACCGCACCTCAGAGGAAAGCGAAGATCCGCAAGGAAAGCGAAGATCCGCAAGACAAATACGACTCGACCGTTCGCAACTGTGGACATACGGTATACTTAGCGAGCGGTGCTCAGCTCCCAGTCCTGCAATGGATCGCGTCCTAGAATGTATCAATAAGCATTGTGTTGCTCTCAGGCTATACATTACGCTATCCTGACAGACGCGTCCCAAGCAAGTGGATCATCAGTCGAGACATTCAAGGCACCCCCGAAAGCACCGGAGCGCTGTATGATGGCCACCGTTGTGACACAAACATATGTCGGGATTGCAGATCCTCCGGCCATAACCATCTTCGTCGCAGCACGGAGGAGAACAAACAACCCTGATAATAGTAGCCTGAGGCAGAATAGAGGAAGACTTGCCTTATGTTCTGATCATGCGTGGCAAGATGGGGCCGAGGCCATCCACGTCGTTTCTTTTCTGCCGCTGACCGTGACGAAACTGTGTGGTTATCGAGGATACAATGCAGGCGACTTACGGCCGACTCCTGAGGCGGTGCTGAGAGCTTTCCATGGTATTTTCTTTGAGGGCGGTATCGTATTCCTGCGAACATTGCACACCCGGGCCGGCATCAGTGGCCTCAGGGCACGTGGCATGAGAGAGCTAGTCCTTTGACACACGATCAGCTTCGTACGCTCCGCCTGTCTGCAGTCCAATAGTAGGCTCAACTAGCTAGGGCCTATACCACCTTGGCTAGCATGCACGATGCGGGAAAACTCCTGGTAAGCGACTGAGCCGGTACCTCTATCTTGTGGCCATCTTGCAAACATGTCGTCCGAGTCCAATACAATAAACAACGAATATTACAGGTGATGAGCTGCACAAGGCCCGCGTGCGAAGATGGTCGTGATAACAGGTAATGGAGGGTCGGATTATACAGTATCTGATGGACTGAGCTTGCCATTATAGCTTCCTATGATCTGTATGGCTTCCATCAGGTCTGGGACGGAAGATGAGAATCATACATTCGGTCTCTGGATGTAATTTTGGCCGGACACTCAGCTCCGTAGAGCATTGGCGCAGCTCCTCCCTTGGTCGGCGACTTCCGTACTCGAGGCTCGTACCTTTCAATTGGTGAGACGAAGTTCCCCTGGGTCAGAAAGACATCTAACTTCTACTGCTGCATCGAGCGCCGCCAAAAATTCGTCTTACTTCTACCACCGTACCGGGAGCCGATCTCGTATTAAAGAGGTTCACTCCTAGTGGAAGTCCGAGTGACCCATCCTTTGAAGACGGGTTTTTTCCGCGGCTCATTGAAGTTAAACCACGACATCGAGACCGCCCCCGATGACCGACGGTCGTATCGCAATCGTATGTGGTCCACGATAACATCATTCTACTGTCCTCATAGTCTGTCGCTGAAGGTGGGCGTGGCCTGCGAATTACCCTCTGGGGCGCACACCGCAAATAACCTTGACTACGAGGCCGTCTGGACCTTCCTGGATGAAGCGAAAGATGCTTATGAAACTATACCAATGGATAGATTCAACATTAAGGGGTAAGAGCTTCACGCATAGCCTCAGGCTCGTGTACTAAATCTGGCCAAGCCGACATGGCACGGGGCCTGGTCAGATCGTGCCTGACAGAGGAACCTTTTTGAAAGACATCTCTCATTTCGATTACCTGGAATTCGGCCTTACCCTGAAAGACGCGCGCGCTCTGCCGCTCAGCGCGAGGAAACTGTTGGAGCTGTCTTTCAATGCTCTCACTGATGCAGCCATCCCATACCGCGGGCGGCGTGTTGGTTGCTTCATGGCCGGAGTCGTCCACGATTTCGGTGCATTGAGCGATTATGTAGGTTCCCCGCTTGCACAATCATATAAGATATTCACTCAAATTATGAACAGCACGAACACGAAGCCGAGGGGACTTTTGCTTACATACCCTCTATGCTGGCCAACAGAATATCATACCATCTTGATCTCCGCGGGCCGTCTGTCTCCTTGGACACGGCCTGCAGCTCTACTTTCACCGCTATGCATCTCGCTTTGGAGTCGATAGCTAAGGGCGAGTGCGAAGCGGCAGTCGTCGGAGGCTGCCAGTTGAATCATAGGTAAAGAAATCGATTTCAGTTGGAGCACGCTTCCTTAATCGTACTATAGGCTGTTCGATTGGATACAGTACTCTCATGCATCGGTTCTGTCACCTGACGGGATGTGTAAGCCTTTCGATGAGCATGCAGACGGGTAACGCATCCATTCTGCCCTTCTCGACATTGGTCTGACCGATCTATCACTCTGATTCGCAGGTTTTCACGCGGAGAAGGTGCTGTTGTGATCGTTATCAAGCCACTCCAGAGAGCGGTCCACGACCGCGACAGAGTGTACGCGAACGTGGGTTTTCGTCTGTAGCATCTTCGACGGATCTCTGACGGATATCCGACATTCTCTAGGTGCTTGGCTCAGCAATCCTCCATACGGGTTCCGTTTCCCCGGTCTATGCACCCGTTGCTGAGGCTCAACGACAAGCTATGCTTGACGCCTATGCCCGAACGGGCGTCGAACCTAGCCAAGTCGATTTCGTAGAATGTCATGCGACGGGTGCGTCTGCACTATTGACGAATTATCACATGGTTTTGATCCGCAATGTCCAGGGACCGCGGCCGGCGACCCAACCGAGGCAAATTGGGTGGGTGAAGAATGCCAAAGAGAAGACGCTGTAATTTGTGGGAGCGTCAAGGGGAATTTTGGGTATGTTTCCCTCCGTGTGCGGGACAAGAGTTCTTACATTATGCAGCCATACGGAAGCAGTGGCCTTCTTGGTATCCGTTGTGAAAGCTCTCCACATTTTCCAACGGCGGTCCATTCCACCCAATGTCAATCTCGCCATCCCGAACTCCAAGATCGAGTGGCAGAAGTATAAGATCCAGGTCCCGAATGAAACGGTATCGCTACCGAGACACCATCCAGAGGTTTCTCACATTGGCATCTCCAGCTGGGGAATAGGTGGAGCAGGTGGGCATGTCGTGCTCCAAGAACATAACACCTTTCAGACGGCCAGCGTCTTCCCCAAGTCCGCCGGGAGGCCCACGCTTCTGGTAACGGGCGCTCTTTCGCCTCGGGCAGTAGCCTCGATTAACTCGTCTGCTGAGGAGCTCATCCGATTGAGGAGCGTCGAGTCTCATCCGGCAGTCTCCTTGTCATTTGGCCGGCGCGCATTGCAGATGCCATGGAGGTCTTTCGCGATCTTCGATCCATCGGCGGAGGGCAAGCTTCTCTTTTCAGAGCCCCATTTTATAGCTAGTGGCCGCAAATCCCCGGTAATATTTGTCTTTTCTGGTCAAGGACCGCAGCACATCCATATGGGCCGCCAAATGTATGCGATCTACCCAGAGTTCAGGCGGAGCATTCTTGAAATGGACCGGACGTATAAGGAGGTCACGGGCCAGTCGCTAGTTGACTCCTTCCGACTCTTCGATGGGAATGAGGCCGATGTCGATAGCTCTGTTCTCTCACAATGGGAGGTTGCTCTACCTGCGCTGACCATGGTACAAATGGCTTGCTACGACCTCCTGAGAAGTTTTGGTGTCAAGCCGGATGTTGTTCTCGGTCATAGTGCGGGAGAGACCGCACTCATCTACGCCTCAGGTGCAGGTCCGAAAGACCTTGCGCTCAAGGTGGCCATTGCCCGAGCGAAGATGATGGAAAGTGCGGAGCGCATCGGAGGGACTATGTTGGCTCTGTCGTGCAGTGTTCACATAGCTCAGCCGATCATCGAAGAAGTTCTTGCGCTTTCAGGACTCCAGAGCGGCGCCCCTGAGCTTGTGGTAGCCTGCCACAACTCGCAGGACGCCGTTACGGTGTCGGGTCTAAGGCCTCTTATCGATATGGTGTTGAGTAAAGCGGTGGAGCAAGGTATCCTCGGTCGCAAGCTCAATATACCGGTTCCTGTCCACTCGCCTCTCATGGATGCAGTCAAGGAGCACTGTTTGAATTCGCTCACAGAGGTCTTCTCCGCGTACCCAGCTTCCGGGCGTCCCATAGTACCGACGTATTCCACGGTGACTGGTGATGTTATGGACGAGCCGTTCACTCCCGAGTACTTCTGGAACAACGCTAGATGTCCTGTGTTGTTCGAGGAAGTCCTGCGCCGCATCTCGATACAAGGCGTCGACCCAAGCTTCGTAGAGATCTCTC
This sequence comes from Gloeophyllum trabeum ATCC 11539, assembly GCF_000344685.1. Classification (NCBI taxonomy): domain Eukaryota; kingdom Fungi; phylum Basidiomycota; class Agaricomycetes; order Gloeophyllales; family Gloeophyllaceae; genus Gloeophyllum; species Gloeophyllum trabeum. The sequence goes on along the minus strand of NW_006920412.1, from coordinate 2,784,641 downwards.
CTCATCCAGTGCTGGCATCCTACATCATGTCAATGGGTTTCCCCCCCTCGGCCATCACTTGCGCTCTCCGTCGAAGTCGTAAAGGCTCTCCGAGTTTAGAGGCTCGGGAATTCCTCGGCTGCTTAGGCTGCCTCACTACCAGGGGCGTCATGGTCGACTTGGACGCCCTCAATGACTACCCGAATCCTTACGACGTGGAGTATCCAGTCTATCCGTTCCAAAAGAAGGAGGTGCCATATCATTCTGAACATCCCTCCTTCCACAAACGCTTCCTTAGCCCTAATGGGCCTCTCAACTGTCCCAGAATCTTCCTCAACTCCGAGACACATCCTCTACTCGCCCAACATGTCATTAATAATGTTCCAATAATGCCAGCCGCTGGCTTCATCGAAATGGTAAGCCATCAGTGTTTATACCGTAACTGTAGACGACCAGTATGTCGTCCAGGGGCTTGAATTTGGTGCCACCGCTCTATACGACGTGGAATTCCTTTCCGCTCTACCTCTGAACTCGACGACGCCTCTCTCGGTTGAAGTCGATACAGATGGAGGGCAATGGTGGGTGAAGACGTCATCGTCGTTAACAGCCCGCAACTTCACCGCTCCGTGGGTCTGGAAGGTGCGTCAGTAGCCGATGGCGCTGGGCAAGACTTGCCTCATCCTAACCTCATACGCAGAATTCCCCCAGCTACGACGTACTTCATGTACAGGGGCTATTATCGCATGAGGATGCAAGCGAATGTCGACCCACGCTGGATCTCGAAGCCATTCGGAGAGATTGTAATCTCCCGTTCGATGTACAGGCTATTTACGAGCAAGGTTTCAAACAGTATGCCAGCTTCTCGCCTGAATATCGTCGCATCTTGTCCTGCTACACAGGCCCTGGCCAGGCCTTAGTGGAGGTTAGAGGAGGATCGGAGTTTGACGAGTGAGTGCACGTATAGACAGCCCTATATTTTTAAAGCATTTCCGCTGACATGCAGTATACTAGCCTTGCGGACTACAAATTCCATCCCGTGCTATTGGATTCTATCTTCCACTCATGTATGTGCTTTATCATCGACCCCGAGGACGGGGTATGCGAGTATGCCACAGAGGCATTCTGGCTCCCCTCCAAGGCCGCTTATGTCGGCGTGCAAGATTTGTCGCCCACTTCCCTCAAGGATAATATCTTTGTACATCTTGTGCTCTCTAGCTGGTCGCCAGGTATGCCGATCGCTCTGTCTTTCTGCGATGTAATATTGACAGCTCCTCTTAGATGCCGTTGTCGTAGACATGGTAATCGCAAGTCCTACGGGACGTCACATCTGCTCTATCACAGGATTCACCATGGCTAGACATTCCACTGCGATTGACGATAAAGAACAAGGGTACACCGTAGTCTGGCAGCCGGTCGCAGTATCCCCGATAGCAGGGTTCCCAGTGTACGACAGACCGGCGATAAAGGACAGTAGGCGCCTCTATGAGTGCCTCGATGATCTCGCTGTCACGATCATACGCAAGTCACTAGAGGACCCTCATCGTGTAGGCCCAGAGGTCTGTACTGCAGACCAACCTGTGCTATAAAGTCACTGAATATGGCCACCAGATTCACAGAGAACGGTACATGAAGTTTGCAATGGAAGCCTTACAACGCCAGACAACGTCTACAAAAGTTGATGAAGCTGTCTTAAACGAATTGCGTGCATCTTATCCAAACTATTTCCTTATAACGGACAAAGTTGCCAAAATCCACCCTCTGATCTTCGAATCGCACAAGGTCTGTTCTCTTCGTCGGTCCTGACCTAATTCCGTACGCTGATGAATTTTGGGACTTAGGTAACAGTGGAGGCACTTTACAGTGATGCGCAGACCATGGCCGCTTTCTATGGGCCGGAAAATACAGTGAACGGTGCATGCTCCGACAACGCTGCCCTCTTCCGCACTGCGTTAGAGACGCTCAGGAAGGAAGGCAAAAAGGTTGTTAGAGTACTCGAAGTCGGGTGTGGGACAGGGATGCTCACTGAAGGAGCGTGCAAAGTCGCACAAGAAACATCTGGGATATTGACGGAGTATTGGGCATCTGATATCTCCCTTGGCCTGGCCGCGCAAGCTGCTGGTCGAGCCAAGTATCCGCATGTCCGGACCGCCCAACTTGATATCACACGCGACCCGAGGGAGCAAGGCATTCTTCTCGAGTCATTCGACGTTATCCTTGGTTTACATGTTCTACACGCCGCACCCGACCTTCGCGCGGCCTTGAAAACCATTAACAATCTGCTGGTTCCTGGTGGTCTTTTGATTATAACGGACTTCGATGGTCGCCACTGGCTGCAGCACTCCCCGGGAACTCTTTGGTATGATTTCCTCTTCGGCTCGTTCGCGGAGTGGTTCAACTATGCAGACGACCGTAGGCATTGCACCGTGCCCGCGGAAGTTTGGAGGCAATGGCTGGGTGAGAGTGGTATGCGATGTGTTCATCTGCGCAACGTGCCTGCCGAAGAAGATCTGTCGCTCACCTTTGTCGCTCAGAAGGAGCCACAAGCAATGCTGGATGTCTTGTCATCTTCTCCACCCCACCTTCATCATGTCGATGCGAATGGTACATCTGGTCAGAACGGCGATGGCCGCGGCCTACAACCCTCCGTCCATAAACCAGTTACTTTGACGGTCAACTTCCGTCAGGAGTTATTGTTGCAGGAAACGATAGCGCGCCTGGATCCGGCCGAAACTCACTCTCTTTGGTTCATAGCTACGCAAGGTATGGATGCAGCGTCTGCTCTTGGATTAACACGGTCACTTCGGGGAGAGTTCCCACTATGGGATATTCATCTCGTGATAATGGACGAGCGCGTAGAGTGTGGGGATCGCCAACTCTGGATCGACCGCCTGCAGATCAGGGCATATGTCGAACCGGAGGTCGAATTGTTGCTGGACGGATCACTTTACGTCCCGCGGATTGTTCCTGTCGAAGAGTGTCCTTTAGAGGCCCCATCGAAGATCAAACCGTCACCGTGGCCCTGGCCGCAGGAGCAGACCATTACCCTCGATATCGTTCGCTATTGGAACTCAGAGAAAACAAATATATACACTTATCTCGGCCGCGTCATTAGCTCTCCGGTTCGGTCGTATGAGGCTGGTCACTACGTGATCGCTGTGAGCTGTGACCCTCCGGTCACCCCCCTGAAGGTCCACGTCGGGTGCGCCTACGGTGCGGAACTCGGATCAGCCATCGCATCTGCGGATCTCCTCCCGCATCTAATCTGCATTCTTGCTTTCGGATCCTCAGCCATCGCTCAGCCGGGAAGACTGGAGCTTCTGCGTCGTGTCCTAGTGAAAACTGACGGAACGAGCGTCGGCGCCGGCATCGTGGAATGTCTGCAGAGCTTGGGCATCGATGTCTATGTCTTGTGTCGAGAAGATGGCAGAGACTCTCTCAAACACCGATTTAACCTGGACAGCGACCACGTCTGGGATGTCTTACCAGTCTCTACTGCCCGACAGTCTCCCCGCTTCGATTGCGCTATACTTGATTCTTCCGACTCCTACCTCTCTCTCAGACTTTCGCGGTTCATGTCAAAGGGTGGGAAGTTGTACTCATGGGATGGATTGAGCCAAATTATCCAAGACGAACCCTGGGTTATCGGGTCAGCTCTGGCTTGTCTAGATCAATTCATTGGTATAGGATTATGGCCTCAGCTATCGACCCCGGCGGAACAAGGCCCAAATTTAGCGGAATTGACCTTACCGTCTTCTTCCTTATTTTCGGGTGAAAAGACGTATCTTCTTCTGGGCGGGATCGGAGGGATAGGGATACATCTTGCCTTCTGGATGTCTCAGGTATGAAAGACCCCTGTGATCAAGCGCTAGCTTCTCTGATTCGCATTATCAGCGGGGCGCTAGACATATAGTGCTCACCTCTCGTTCCGGAGAAGAGCGCTTAAAGCAACCGGGAAATATGAAGAACAGGCGGATAGTGGATTTCCTACGATCCATCCCCGGCATGGACGTGCGTCTGGCCTCAGTCGACGCAACCGACAAGGAGCAGATGCGCCAGCTCATTGACGGTGTTCACGGGCGTATCGGTGGCTGTTTCCTTCTTACGCTCGTCTTGTCGGACAAGCTGTTCGTGAACCAGACCGCTGAATCATTCGAGGCAGCTGCCAGCCCCAAGATTAGCGCGTTCGAGACAATATCATCGCTCATTGACATGTCATCTCTGGACTTCTTCCTATCATTTTCCTCGGTGGCAGCGTTATTCGGGAGTCCCGGTCAGACCAACTACACATGGTGAGAACGACGTTGCACTTCGTACACCCCTAATCAGCATTCATGCCCTTAATAGTGCTTCAACGGCTTTGGAAGGCATGACTTACAAATACCCGAATGCCCTCTCGATATCCGTTCCAGGTATTCGAGATGCTGGGTGGGTCGTCAGGAACGAAGCCCAGGGTATCAAGAAGTCAAACCACTTTTTAAACTGGGGGATAACTATGAGAGGTAGGTTGCATTCTGTTCTAAGCAAATGCCGGCGATATCTCAGACCGTATATTAGCCTTGTGCAAGTCAGTGGAAGCCAGCATCAAGAGTGTATCGAAAGACAAAGTGTCGCTTTACATCCCTCAGTTGTCTTGGCAAGATGTGGCTGCCGACATAGAGTCGCAGCCACTGTTCGGCCATTTGCCAACGTGGAAGGCCCCTGAATCCTTAGAGCAGTCGGAGGACGGGGATCCTACCGAAAGTACTGTCACTCATATCCTTGGAGTGCCCGCCAGCGACATATCCGACTCCGTGCCCCTCACATCCTATGGACTGGATTCTTTAATGGCGGCACGGATGTCCGCCGACCTAAAAGCGCGACTAGGCGTCAGTATTTCCCAACTGGAGCTACTGTCTCATATGTCGGTGCGCGATCTGCGGGAGATTGTCAAAGAGCGAAGCGGTCAATAGCTGACTTACCTGACTGGCCGCTCTTTACGAGCACTTGCACAGCGACCGTTTGTGGATGGAGACGGGAAATACCCGTTGTAACCTATCCGTCACCTTCTCGTGGAACTTGTATTGTAGAATAGATTGTGTATCAGACACAATGGCGCTGAAGCCGGGTATCGATATTGGGTTCAAGCTTTCTATCTAGAACTTGGGCAGGCGCTCACTAGTGCTACCTTACCTGACTTCCATCGGGAATATTGCACGGAACAGAGCGTGCAAATTCGTGGAACTCATAAACAGCGAGCACACTTCGGTGGACGTTACCTCCCACCTTCGTTTACAGTAACAAACTGCCGCGGTACGGGAACTGATTGATATCCTGACCAGTAATTGTGTCAGTGAGACAATTACCGGCAGTTCTCTCCACATCAGACCCAAAGAAAAGGATTAGGATCGTTCCTTGAATTGATAAACGCTATGTAATACTATTAGTACGAATTTACACGCTACAACAATTTAAATCAAGTACATGCATTCTAGATCAGTTCATGGTGCTCGAAAACAGTGCGACGCAACGATTAGACATTAATACATATAACATCTATTGCCCACCTCTAATTTTCGTTCCCTAGCGAACTCATGAAGCTGTTCAGGCTGAGAGCTTCGTACTCCTCCTCCGGGGGTAGATCCTCCAGGCCTTGCAGGACGTTCTTATGCGGCGCCGCTCCGGCGCTGGAAGAAACGTCCTTGTCTTTGCGTTTCACAGCGGCGGCGGCGTCTTCCTCTTCCGATGTCCGTCTAAAAAGGTCAAGGACCAAGTCCGTGTCCATAGAAGCGAGGCCAGAGTTCTGTTGTGTCACCACAGAGTTGGCGATGTTCAGTTTGAAGCGCTGTAGCCTGTACGAATATGCGTAAATACTAGATCAAGCGACTGTATCAGGCACTTACCCCATAATCTTCTCTTCCAGGGTACCCTTGGTAATGAGACGATACACATTGACGACCTTTTTCTGACCAATGCGATGCGCGCGGTCCATTGCCTGCAGATCTTTCATCGGGTTCCAGTCATGCTCCACGAAGATCACAGTGTCAGCGCCAGTAAGCGTTAACCCAAGGCCACCGACATGTGTGGTAAGCAAAAGACAGTCGATGCTAGGATCTGAGTTGAAAGTCTGCACTATGGCGTGGCGCTTGCTGGCGTCCGTGTTCCCGTCGAGCCTCATGTATGTAACCGAAGGCATGTACTGTTTGAACAAATCGTGCTCGATAATGTCGATCATTTGCTTCATCTGGCAGAAAATCAGAGCACGATGCTGCGAGAATGCACCGGTCGAGGTTGGGACCGTCTCTGCGAGCTCACTCTTCGACCCTTCGGTTACCGATCCGGGGGCGCAGCCGATACCACAATCATTTAGTAGTTGCCTAGGTCAACAGTCAGACCTGCGGGGCTCATGCGCTGGGAAACTTGTACGTCACCTCAATGCAAGCAACTTCGGAGCATTGTGGATTTCGCTTAAAGTGCCATGGTCGCCCTTTAGCGATGCTCTCGTCATGGCCTCCTTTATGGCCTCAGGGTCTTTGAGAACCAAAGCTGGATGGTTGCACAACTTTCGCAAGTACTGCAACGATTGGAAGACGTGCTGTTCTTTACCCTTCGCGGGTTGCACTGATTTCACCACGTCCTCAGCACTTATACCCGCCTGGGACTTGGAGAAATCATCATATAGGTACTTTTGCAAGTCTGACAATTCGCAATAGTAGTCTTGGATGATCTTGGGCGGGAGGTCGTGCAACACGTCTTCCTTAAGTCGTCGCAGGAGGAAGGGCAGGACTTGCTTATGTAGCGCTTCGAGAGCCAACGCAGCTGAAGATAATTCAGTTGCGTAAACACGAGACATATATGAATCGTATGTACCTGCTTCGCCCGTCTTCGCCTTTCCATCGCGGTTCGACAGAATAGGCTTGCTGAACTTTTCATTGAACCAAGACTCCGATCCTAAGAAACCCGGCATAAGGAAGTCAAACAGACTCCATAACTCAAGCACGTTGTTCTGGATCGGTGTGCCGGAAAGGATCAAGCGGTGGTGTGCTTTTATCCGTTTAACGGCCTGAGTCAGTTTCGTCTTGGCGTTCTTTATGATATGCCCTTCGTCTAGTATGCAGTAATGCCAATGCAAGTCCTGCAAGCTTTGGATGTCGTTACGTATTACCTCATAGGAAGTGATAACGACGTCGTGTTGAGAGAACCTCTTCAGCAACTTAGTACGCTCGCGCGCGTTGCCCGTGTACAACATTGGCTTCAGAGTATCCGTGTACTTGAGGATCTCATAGTACCAGTGTCCCGTCAGGGTCGGGGGGCAGATAATGAGCGAGGGTAGATGAACGGAGTCCGGTGAATGGGTTTCTTTATACCTCTCTGCGCGCTCCTGATGTTTGCTGGCTAGGATGCATATTGATTGCAGCGTCTTGCCCAATCCCATATCTTCACGGTAACGTGTAAGTCGGCCCCCATACGCGGCAGAGACGACTCACCGTCACAAAGGATACCGTGTAGCTGATATTTTGCGAGGAATGCCAGCCAGTTGACGCCCTCTTGCTGATATTTGCGCAATTCCGCTTTGATTGGAACGGGAAGTACGTATTGCTCAACTTTGCTGCCGTCCAGTAGTTGGGTAAGGAATTGTCTCTCCTGTTCTCGGCGCTTGAGCAGCTCTTCGGAGAATCCTGGAGGGTCCGGAAGGCCAGCCTGGCAGATAATACCGAAATGAATGCTGCGTAAAGCACGTGATAATGACGAACGCACCTCTAATGGGACCATCTTAACAAGCGATGCGAAGGTATTGGTAGCAGTCGCTCGAACCTCGTCGTCCGGATCGCTCATTCTGCCCAGAACGGGTACAATCATGAACAAGACGTATGGTAGAGCTTTTATATCCAACTTCTGAACGATGTCTGAGTCGGCTTCAGCGGAGGAGTATAAGACAGAAGTGCTATGGAACTCACGGTACATCAGTTCTGTTGCACCCTGCCGGTTCGAGGGGACAACATCATCCCCGAGGAGAGGTATCACGTTCTCTATAACGTACTTCATGCCTTGCATTGGCATGACATCGCAGATGGTAGCGAAACAGCGAGCGGCAGATTGACGGATGATAGCGAATTTGCTCCTGAGGGCCATAATTATGTTCGGGAAGATGTCGATGATTCTTTGCCATAACTCCTCGTGCAAGCTCGGGACTACGGTCTCGATGACGCTCAAAGAGTCAATGACATCTTGTCCAAACTGCTTCTCAATCGAGCCGTCTGCTTGAGCCGTTGACTCTTTAGTGAAAGTTGAGTCCACGGAAATATGCTCGGTAGTAAGTTACTTACCAGTCGAACAGGCGCTGAGCAAACCGCCGGCCATGCAATGCCACATCCCTGGGATAACCTCAAGTAACCTGACACCAAAGCTATTTGAGAGCTCCACGAAAGCCAACGATGCCCCGCGTCTTGATAACCTCGACTTGAAGGCTTCATCAGGTGCAACGGATTCTTCCTTTCTTGCGGCATCCTTCCCATTTGCGTGGCCACCACGGGATGCACCGTGGAAAGACAGGATACCGTCCATGACCTTGCGATGGTAAGCAAAGGTTGGTGTATGTTCCGTATCCTGACATAAGAAAGTACAAAGGTTTTTGACGATCTTATCGGGTGGTTGAGTAAGATTATGATGAGCACAGAACTCAATAAACGAAGCTACGGCAACTGCGCAGCGGCGTTGTAGATCTTCATTTTCTTCATTCTAGGCACTATGAGCTGCTTGAGATACGTCGAGCACAATGGTTACATACCTTGATACCGTTCATGATACCCTTGACGACTGGGCTGACCTTCTCAGGTGTACCCTTGAATGCTACGAATGCGGCGGCGAACGCAGCAGAAACACGGTTGTCATACTGTGCTTTCATCTCCGCGTAGCGTTCAATGCTGGCTAGGACCTTATTTCGCTTCTCGTTTACGGCCGACAAGTCCTTCTTCTTCTTCGTCCGACCGAGGCCATCCTTCAGCTTTGTGAACATTGGACCAACGGCATCTCGAGCGGTATGAATACTGAAGTGTCCTTCCTTGGTCCCTGTCACGTCTACTTCCATGCCCAAGACCGGAATAGCGTCAGGTGAAACTTTGTAGTCATGTACGAAAGATTGTAGCAGCTGATAACATTCTTGATGAATGCGTGCAAGCGTTAAGATCATCTCGTGGTAGGCCTCAGGCGGCTCGTTCTGTAACCACGACAGCATCGCATTGCTGAGCTCCCGGGCCAACGCGGAACGTTCGATGAGCATGGACGATGGATCAGACCCTTTGTCGCATTCACGAGCCCACTCTTCAGCGATGACGGCGGCGAAGAACTTCTGGTACATGCTAGAAGAGCCTGCGTAGTGGCAGATGAATGGTCTGAAAGTCTCTTCCATTTGCTGGAGTCCCGAATGTCAGATTAAGATCAAACTTATCAGACGCAGTGCTGAACACGTGACTCACCTCGCTGGGCCAGGATACCATCAAGCAGGCCAGGGCCTTACAAGCAGCTATGCGAGCTTTGATCACTACATCGAAGGTGACGAGTGACATGTCCTGCGCCAGCATACTCTTGTCGACGTTGTGTCGTTCCACCCCAAGGTCGTCCCCTAGGGAGGTGGGATGATAGAACCGCGATGCCTCTATTGGAGTACCGACAGGCGTCATAAGGTAGCCATGCCAATCGAGAAGCAACTGCGACGTCACAGCATTTTCCATTCGACCGGGTGCATGCACAAGGATGGAGACGGCCGTCCGCCATGCAATCAGAGTGGCGCTTCGGATATCCGGGCGCTCCTCGACTATAAGATTTTGGAACAGGAGGCACAGGAATGGAGCTGAGACCCAGTCCTTTGGCAGGGACGGGACGGTCATAAACGACTGCAGCGTTTCGACTACCGCGAGCCGGACGTTTGAGATGGTGTGTCGAAAGAAAGGGAAGAGCGTAGGAGCGAGGACGCTGAGTGAATACCTAGTGGATTTGGGTTGGGATACGAACACAAAGAAGGATAACAAATTACACACGACAGTTCCTCATTGGCAAGAATACGGATGACTTCGTCGTAGGTGACGAGCTTTCCTGAAAGTTATTTAGCCCAGATCTGAAAGAAAGACAACAGTGCGCGTACCAAGCAAGTCCATAACCGCGCCTACACTTGAGCTCAGGTCATCCTTCATGTCCCTCAAGCAGTTCCATAGGACTGAGAGAACTTGGCACAGCGCTTCCGGCAAACGTTGCACCAGGTGGGAAGCAACGGGTGATAAACAGGATGCTGCAACGGAGCGTACATCGTCATCACGGTCACCTAGGCTGGGACAGCTTCAGCCACGCTTGCCGATCCAGGTACAGAACTCACTCACCCAAGGACGGCCGCGTCGACTATGCCACGCAACACCTCCTTCCCCGACAAATCCGACGCGGCAAGTCCATCCTCCGCTTTAATGTCTTCTTCCGTCGAAGCCGCCTCCACTAGGTCACTCCTCACCGCCACCTCATACTTGATACCGAGCAGCCCAGCGTGGCGCACTTCCCAAACCAGTGTGTGAGGATCGTTCGCTTTGCTTTCGTCCGCGCCAAAATTCTGCCGTATCATCTGCAAGAGAATGGAATGGACGTGCAGAACCGATCGACGGGGCATGTGGAGAAGGAGCGACGCCAGAGTTTGCGAGACTGTCTCGCGGACAGGTGCAACGACCTTTCAAATCGGTCGATTCCAGGGCTTCGCCGAGGAGGGGAGCGACTCACCTGGTCCGATACGAAGTCGCCGAAACGGTCAAGTACGAATATGCAAAGGAGCTTTGCAGCAAGGTCATTACACCATGCTTCATGGGCGACGTCATTCTCGGCAGTTGATAAACCATCTTAGAGCACCTTTCTCAGTGGCAGGTGCCATGTGAGCGACCGTAAGCCTACCTTTCATCCCGCCGTACTTCCCTTGGATCTTCAGCAATTCCCGCAGCGCAAGCGCAGCCCCATGCCGGACCTCCCATTGAGGACTGAATAAGTCGATTTCCAACACTTTGACTACACCGTCCCAAATCCAGCACCCAGGCTGTACGTCTAGCGCATTCGACTGCTGAGTTGCCTTGGGCATCACAGCACCACCCTTTGTCGGGTCGATGACAACTTTGTCTGCCGCCTCGTCCGATGGGGAGCGCGGACTTGTGACACCTGACGTAGAGCGAGCATTGTTCTCCTCGGCGGCAACGAGACGAGCTCTGCGTGACGTAAAAAGGAGTATGAGCAGGTGTCATGCCCACCAAATGTAAGAACGACGAACTTATTTGACTGACCGCCAGCAGGCGTGGCATTGTACTTCGATCCTGAGCCCTGAGTCGGAGGAGGAGGAGCAGCGACGAAGGCAGCGTTTCCAGGCTTTCGTTTCCTCTTCAAGCGGTTACGCTCCCTAGCAGACAGACCACTTAGGTCCTCTTCGGCTGCAGACATAGAAGCTTGGGTCGAAGGTCCTGGCGTAGCAGATCCCGGTCGCGAAGACGGAGTCGCTTCCTCTTTCATCTTCACGTCCGGAGTCTCGACGACTGGTGGAGGCAGCGCGCACTTTGGTCCTTCATCCTCGTCTTTAATGCCGCCGCCGCCGCCGCCATCAACCTCCATCTCTGATTCCTCGGCAGCGAGCTCCTTATCCAGGTCCATGTCTTCGCCGCCGCCTACGCTATCTAAGAAGTCGAGACCCAGCCTACTCATAGCTTCCTTGCGAGCTTTCTTTACCTCTGCGGTGTTAGCAAGGATACCAGTAGGCTTCGTGAACTCTTTTCCCGAAGAGGCTAAGAGTAGAGTGCCTCTTTGCATTAATTCCTGCACCGAAAAGAGGGGAAAGTCCGGTGGTTTGAGAACCGTCTCCCCATCCTGCGCAGGTGCGGCGCCGTCTTTGCCGTCTTGATCTGGTGGTGAAGGTTGCCATAGCGGAACCAGCGAGAAAATATGTGAAAGAGCGACCGAAGCTGCCGTTCGAGTATCATGCGATTTGGAATGCAAATAAGGTAATATCTGTGAAAGAATTACTGTAAATATGAGACCGTAAGTTACAGGAAGTAGGTATGGCGTACTCGAGCTACTACAGCCATCAATTCAGACCACCCCGTTGGATCCACTCGAGGCACGTTTGCCCGGGCTGCCTTGACATCCTCCTCGATGGCAACATCAGTTATCACGGACTTGGCTGCTAGCTGAGCGAGCTGCTTCGCGGCTGTCGACCTCACGGAGGTGGAAGAGCCCGTATCTAGTAGAAGGAGGAGCCGGTCCAACCTGCAACCCGCTAATTAACAGAGGTAACCTGGAAGATCTTCCGCCACCCACCTCGAAGTCATACCCGTAAAAGGAAAAAGACCACGTGCAACGCCTTACCGGACAAGCCGAAGAATGAGGAATGATCGTGAGGGGTTTTCGCACGCCCTGGCGATGTGGCCCTCACCTTTTATCAGTTTCGCTCGCGTGACGGAAAAAACCCACGACATCACCCGTGACCACCTCGTTGCCTTATTTAGCCACAAAGTGCTTCTCGCACTTGCCTATTATGGCTCAACCGTCATTGCCAATCATCAGTTCTTCCGTCACAGCATCTGCGCAGGCGCGTGCAAATTTATCGTCTCTTGATTATCGACCACCATTTGTGCGTGCATGTCGTGGGCGACGGCGCTGAGCGACGAGCTGCTTGTTGCTCTGGAGGACGACAATGACCCAAACACTCAAGGTGCGTCCTCGTCACCAGCCGGCGTGCGCGATGATATACCCCGTCCTCGTTAGCACTTTCATCATGCGGCGTCAAAATTTTACAGAGGCTCAAACGTAGCGCGTATGAATGTGCTTCCCAGCCAGAATCGAAGACCACACTCGATACCTTGATTGATCTGGCTTATGAGGGGATGTCTTCCTCTCCCATGCACTCAAATCCCTACTGCTGGCGACGGCTCTATACCGATGCGTGCCTATTCCGGTCGCTCGCAGATATGCAGGCTGCCATAGCGGATGACGGCGCCCTAGCACTTTCCGCCATTTCCAGACTTGACAGAACCCTAGTCATCGCTGGAGCTGCTGGAGAGGGCAGGGCGGATCTCGTGCATGCAGTGATAGCGAAAATCCAGTCAGTGTGCTTATCTGCAGCGTCGGATAGATTCTTCGACTCGTCATTCTCCTTCGGTCCCTCGCCTGCGTCTAATCTTAACATCCCCTCTTTCGCACGTGAGGTGCCTTGTCTACAGAATCCACCATCAATGGTCGCGTTTCAGCGTAGCTACTTCGGACAGCCGTTCGTTCTTAAAGGTTACATCTCTGAATGGCCGGCTTTGAACGAACACCCTTGGCGTTCTCCGGCCTACCTTCGCCAGGTTGCAGGCCCTGGTCGCGTTATTCCCGTCGAAGTCGGCAAGGACTACCGTGCTAGCGATTGGACCCAGACGATTTTAAGATGGGACGATTTCCTGGATGTCCTTGCTTCCTCTCCAGTTGATGATCGCCATTCTGTTCTCTACCTTGCACAACATAACCTACTGGCACAATTTCCGCGCCTGCGAGATGACATAGTGATCCCCGACTATATATATGCGGACATGCCCGTCCCTGCAGACTATCCGGATTACCATCCTCCAGGCAATGAAGAACGTCTGATCTTGAATGCGTGGTTGGGTCCTAACGGGACCATATCCCCTGCGCACACGGTAGGTGCCTTTTCATTACGTTAGGTTCAGTGTAGCGCTGAGTATTGTAGGATCCCTACTATAACCTCTACGGTAATACTCCACTTCAATTTTTATATGCGCTATGACAGCTGACGCCTGTTCAATTGCAGCCCAGGTGGTGGGTCGGAAAACAGTATGGCTGGCACCTCCCCATGTAACACCTTCCATGTATCCCTACGCGCCCTCCAGCGCACCCGAGTCGCTGTCCTCTTGGGGTAGCACGCACAACCCTGCTGCCAACAATACCGATCCGTCCTTGAGTAACACCTCTCGGGTGGACGTCTTCTCTAGCGAAGAGGCTCAAAGTCGTGCGGATTTCCCGCTCTTCTTTGAGAAGGTTGTTCCTGAAGCTATAGCCGTGACTCTGGAGCCCGGCGACTTACTGTTTTTCCCTCCCGGTTGGTGGCATGCGATGAGGGCAGAAGATGTCAGTTTCTCGGTCTCGATGTGGTTTTGAATACCTGGACCACGACGTGTGGTGCACGTTGGGATGTGGTGTACCTATGACCACTGGACATTGTTTTTGATACAAGGATTCTATCTCGGTATGGACATACGATGACAAAAGTATGGTGTATGCTGTACGACCTACATCCATGCAAACAGAAACCGTACGAAGGAAGCTGCTCCCGCCCAACATCCCGAACGCGATCCCGCCTCCGTCTCTTCTACTTTTGGTATAACGACGTCCTGTGTTCGTACATTTGCCGGTTGAATCGTCTGGTGACAGCGGGTTATTGTTGAATGGGTATATAGTCATATGGAGGTAGTTAGGGCTGCTTACATGCCGCACATTACCCTGGAGGCCCTCTGCTCGTGTCGTGTTGGGAACATCTGGAGCAGTGCGTGCAGGGCGGGCAGCGGAGATGGCATGGGCCCCATGTGTCGGATGCGCTACGGCACCGGTAAAGAGACAATACCTGGTCTGGGTCGAAGTGTGAACAGGAGCGTTGGCTCGGTTGTTGTAACCGTCAGGCGTCGGCGAAGTAGCGGCAGGTGGGATAGACCTTGGGGTTGGAATTGTAGTCGTTGTCTGGGTGGGTCTTGCAGGAGGTGCATTATTGATGACCCGGGATCGTTGCGGGACAAACGCGGCCGACGATGGGGTTTGGACGACAGGAGGCTTCCTCGTTAGTCCGCTGTTAGCTGTGGCTCTCGATGAGCTTGGTGCTCTCCATGGTTCGGCTGCACTACCGTACTCGGTAATGTCGGTCGCTGTCAAGACGGGGAAGTGGGGAGGTGAATTCTGAGCGGCCACTTGTATCTTGTGTAGTCCCTGCGGCGGCAAAGGAATTGCGGAGTCGGTACCGTGAGGAGTGATCGGCGATGGTTTACTTTCCATCTGCTGCAGATTTCGTAGACATGCATGCAAATCTCCTCCCATAGTCACAAGTGGCACGGGGAACCTGTATAGGTACCCTTCAGGACGTCCGTCCGTCATTCTTGCTCGCCTCGAGTGTAAGGAGACTTTCCAGGGCCCTCTACTCCCATCTTCGACTATAAATTGGAGAACCAAAAAAGTTTCTGTGCCGTACCAGCCCGGACTGCCTACCATGCGACGAATGCATGATAGATCGATTAAAGTATGACTTTCCCTGCAGCGGTCGCCTTTGTTACAGCTACCGTTATCGTGGAATGCGTTGCAGACCGTGTTCTTGGATTTTTGTCCCTGGTGTGAGATTAGACCACTGGTAAGACACCGCAGAATGCAGTGGTTAATCTACCGCTTACCATGTGCTCCGCGCGTCCTGTTGAATAGCCATTCCAGAGTAATTCATCCTCCACCTTATTGATTACTTCGTTGACGTTCTCCGCTTCGATGACGATAGGTGGACTGATTTCATTGAAGAGTCCGTGGAGTTCCCGTGCTCTGACAGTCATCCTCCAGCCTTCCCCCCAACTCTCGTGGTGTCCGAAAGCCTCAAAACTACCAACGTATTCTAACGTCAGGTATTCCAGAGGCTCTCGCAACACCTCGATGTCGCCAAGGAGGCCTTTAAGTCTGCCCATCTCCAGGAGATCGTGACTGAACTTGCAGCCCCATTCTCTGGAGCACCATCCGTTTGCGTCGTCTCTGCATACAGTGCGACGAGCATACTCTTTATGCAATGGTTTCTTGCATATCGTCGCCATGGTCGATGGTGGTATCAGGGGAAAATGAGCAGGAACTCTGCGGTTCTGACACTTGCTGACAGTCACCAGTCACTGACTGAAGGCCAAAAATAATCGCGAAGCGAGATTAGGCGCTCGTCCCTCCGCAACTATTTTCCCTACTTGATGGAAGTCGAGAATACAAGGATTGAATCACCCTCAGAATGAAACAACAAGATTTTACGCAGTACTGGCGGAAGGATGCGTACACATATAGTGGGAAGTGGGGACGAAAAGGATATGCGGGTTACTTGGTGCACCGTTCCAGTTGGCAAACGAAGGTGAATCATCCCCGGCTAAGCGACCTGGGCCTTCGCACCTTTCGCATCCTCCGGGTATTGCCTGTCGGTATCGTGTTCGGTCATTGTATCGATCCTTATGGCTAGTTGCTGCTGTAAGTTTCCATCAGTCGCGCTCTGGAAGACCCTGGGTTGACTAACCGATACCTACGCTGGGTATGGAATTGACTCCCGGAGTACGGGTAGGAAGTGAGTAACTTTCGGGGCGATTCGTGGGGTCCGTCATCGAGCGGATGTATTCGCGCGAATTCAGAGTAACCATGAAGCTGTTGGTGTAGAAACGCCCCACTTCGAAGACGCTCCCTAGGTCAGGCGCAATATAAGAGGAGATTTGAACCTCTCACTTTGCAGGAAGAAGAACATATACCAGAACTATGGGCCGTCATCAATCGCAGGATCCAACAAATAGGGTTGTACCCACTGTATCAGGCCAGGCGCTGATCTGAAACAGATGTTAACGGTTGCAACCCTCTCACTAGACCAGAATGCCTGCTCAACTCACGCATACACAAGCCATGATAGCGCAGAACGAAGTAGGTAGTCCGGTGTTGAATGTGAAGATCATCTACATGTTGATCAACTCAACCGAACCAGAAATGAAAATGAAACGCAAATATGCTGACCAGCCGGTTGATAATGTCCGTGGATCTCCTGAACCCGGTTTTCTGAGATATGTCAGAAAGATATCTGATAAGTGATGTTCGATTGCTACAATGTGCTTTAGCTTACCGACATATTGAGTACCAATATCATCCCAGCAGAGATCAGTGCGTCTGCAGCGGCAGCTAAGATATTGCACGTCTTGGATAAGCTCTATCTCCCGTCGCTATGTCGTACACTTCGCCGTCGAGGAAACATTTAAAGACTCACGGAGATGGTGGCCAACTGAGCAAAAGTATCAAAATGAAGGCTGTGTTCGGATCAGGCTTTGTTCCCGTGGTGCATGAAATCACCTACGACTTTGCACAATACACTGACAGCGAATATCGTCGAATAAGGACTGTGGCGCGAGTCTTCAACTAATTGACAGACGTACCAGTGATAGCGGCGAGGCTAGCCCATGCCACGCAAGTCTGGACCTGAGCCGTCAGGAGCCTTCCACTGTCGTTCTTTTGTAACCACGCACCAGAAACCCGGCTAAAGCTATATTGTTGCTTACTGTTCCGGGCGGTGAGCTCCACTGTAAAAACATGTGGCATTCCCAACTCACGTTTATAGATTCTCCAGCAGTAGAATCTGGACCGAAATCCAAGTTAGAGTAATGACGCGAGTCATGGTGTACCACCTACTGTTGGACAAAAATCGCAATGAAGTTCGAAAAAAATATCTCGATAATGAGTGTTCTGCAATGATTTAGGGATACTCGCGCGCATGATACGTTTCACCTACTTCACTAGTACGACTCTGATTGCTGCAGTGTCGTGGAAAGTCACTAGGTAGCGGTAAACTGTTGAGGAAGTCAGCTGGAGAGGCCTGACGTTGATAGGGTTTCTGTCGAACAACATACCGCATGCTGCCAGGAAACAATTTTTCAGACGGATCAGCGTTTGCTCAATATGGGTGTAAGCAGTACCACTGAGCACTGCCTGCTGGCAAGTGTCGAAGACAGAAAGGAGTCCGACCTGAGCAAACACTGAGATACCGTAGCCTCTCAAGTACTTGAGACGCACCAGGGTCTGGACCCACCATGGATCTTTAATCCTATACTTTCGGAAATAGAACCAGATCTGTGTGCACCCCACTGGGCAGCCAATTTGCGCACACTTGAGCAGAGGCTCCCGGATGTTATATTGGTCGTAGATTGCTTACCTCCATACAAGCTGGATATTCCAAATCACCAGGGTCAGCGACTATCCAATACTGCGCGCGCAAATAAATGACACATACGTCGCTGAGACAAGAGTGGAGATATACAGCACGCCCAGACTATAGCCCAGTTTGATTTGATGAAAAATAGGAGCAAGGATACCGAGAAAAGTGCGTACGTGCTATCGAGGTTGGTCGCCATCTTGGCCCGAAGGAACAGCGGGGGACGAAGGTAGCCTGGGGATGGAATGTAAACTCGACTGGACCGAGATTTATGTACCAATGTAAATTTTACGAAACTGTTGGTTCTTGTGGTATTTCATGACAGCTCGGTATATTTCCACCACTAACCTCAAGAAATCCTGACGCAGCAGTTCATGTCGTCTGATATGTTTCATCCTACTCCCGCAGGAGCCATGAAACAAGAATCGTACGCCCTCATGCCAGCCATCAGATTTCCGTCAAAGGATGCCTCAGCCCGCACCTATCTGCCGTCAGCTAATTTATTGCCAAACTTCCATGAACTAACTACCGGTCCGCGGTGGATGAATAGGTTCCATTCTAGTAGCAATGAAACCAGGCACCTCCCTGAGCATGCGCTGTACTACCGCCTTCGTCTGAACCGCAGGGAAGTTAAGACAAGAACACATGAACTCACTGCGCTAGTGAGTTCTGATGACCAGCAAATAAGACGACTGATTTTGCGGAATAATGTTGGAAGGAAGGGTTCGGCGTCGTCGGTCATGCATTCATCTCCGGTATTCCCCGAAATCTCTCTTTGGGTACTAGTAGAATGTGGAGGCAACCTTCGAAGGCGATTTGTAGGTCTGCTCTGCCCTCGCAAACTGGTAGCCCCGAAACATGGAGAAATATCCGGCTATACTCTGAAGTTCGGGACATAGAAGCGCGCTCAAACTTCATTGATAGGCTGTACTCACTCGAGGATGTAAACGCCGGAAGCTCTTTCGATATTCATCATGAATAGATGACGCTCGGGCCTATGACTGGCATTGATGCGGACCCATACCTAGTGATGCTTGATTTCTCCCGGGTTTCTTTTCCGTGCGTTTGAGATGACCGATGCCTGAAGCGAAAGGTCGCTGCGGTACAAGTACCCCGTACCATACGACTTTGTGGGTCCATGGCGTTCTACGCCACATGCTTGGCAATGCATGGGTATAAACGTGATTGATGCAGACCGGTTGTTTTTGACTTACCTGATTATTTTTATCAATCACCCAGTGCGTACCTGTCCCTTTCACGCTGTTCTCTCCCGGAGCTGTCTACAGACGTGCCTTCTAGTCGGCTAAAATGACCGTATCGGGTTGCACCTCGATTCACGGAATTTATATTTACAGGGCACGTTTCACCATGTACGTGAATGTTTACTGCTTCTAGCCGAAACATAAACCATTCTGGGAAGGCCCCCCCACGACTCAGGCTGCCTTATGAGCAGGCGCACAAGCGGAGGACACGTCAGTTCCACTTGACTCTGTCGTATTCTCGGCCAGGATGTCGACATACACTTTGAGTTCGACTGATTTTTCGGTTATCTTGTTATGTCTAATCTGTCTCTGGATCGCTCAAGACAGGCATCGTTCATCGAGGCTCCCTCCGGGACCAAATGGATACCCTTTAGTTGGTCGGTTGGAGAGATTGACGCATTGTCCCGCTGCTCAGATACCATATTTTTCAGGAAATATATTCGATATGCCGAAAGCCCACGCCTGGGAGACCTTTGCGAAATGGGGAGAACGGTGGGGTAGGTAGGTGCACCACCTATATGATCTTATACTGACGCTGCGGACAGGTGGCATCATGAGCATCAAGCTATTCGGTCAGACTTGGGTGATCATAAACGATCCAAACATTGCGGTCGACATCCTCGACAAGCGGGGAAATACTTACGCGGATCGACCGGAGCTACCAATGTCTGAGCTGTCTGGGTGGGGCCGAGCGCTCAGTAACTCACGTTATGGGCCTAGGTTCAGAGAATATCGCAAGGTAGTCCTTCCTTACTTGTGTCATTTCGGTAGTTAACGGGAGGTGTAGCTGATTGGACGAGTAATTGGCACTCGCGGCAGTATGAAGAAATTCTACCCCGCCGAGGAATATCAAGCCGCAATGTTTCTGAAGCGGGTCTTGAGTAATCCTTCCCGAGTCGATGAAGTAAGTTCCTCCGCCAGGCGTTCCTGACTTAAGTGCTGAAAACTGTTCGACTCTTAGGCTACGCGGAAGTAAGTCCACTCTTCCAAAGCAGGAACCTATTAATAGGAATGCAGGACCGCGGGAGCTATGATACTCTACATAACGTACGGGTACAAGATCCAGGAGGACGGCCAAGATCCCTTCGTTTACATGGCTGACAAGGTTCGTAGCTCTGCCTGGCGTCCTCGTGTTATGTGTCGTAATGGCAGTCAGCAGACTATGGAAGAGTTCAGCGACTGCACAACAGCGGGAAAATACCTCGTCGATCTACTCCCTCTACTGAAGTACGTACCTCCATGGATACCCGGTGCCGGCTTCCAGAGGCTAGCTGCGAAATATCGGCGATCCTGCGAGAATATGGCTGAAGTACCGCTGAAATTTGTGGAAGAGCAAATGGTGCGCACGAATGAATTACGGTCTCACTTTATTAAGGCTGACTTATTACCAGGCCAAGGGGACGGCTTCCCCGTCGTACACGGCGGATCTGCTTAAGGATCCACATATTTCAGAGGAGCGGATGCAAGATATAAAGTGGTCTGCGCTCTCGTTTTATGGTGGTAAGTAGTTCTACACATGATGTATACCATAGCTCACTCTCTCCCCTCTAGCTGGAGCAGATACCGTGAGTATCAATTAATCTTGGACCACCATTATATAGTGCACTGCGTGACCGCCATCGTCTAGACTGTGTCCGTCGTCCAGAGTTACTTCCTGGCAATGTGCTTGTTTCCGGAAGTGCAGAAGAAAGTGCAGTGTGAAGTCGACTCTGTCGTCGGTCGGGCGCGGTTGCCAAATTACGATGATCGAGAGGCGTTGCCATACGTCGAGGCAGTATGCAAAGAATTGTTCCGTTGGTTGCCTATCGTTCCTCTAGGTACGCAACAATATGCTGTTCAGTCCTGAGCTCACGCTAAGCAATCCCAGCCGTCCCTCACCGAGCCATGGCTGATGATGTATACGACGGCTACCTCATACCGAAAGGATCGTGGGTTGTAGCGAATGTCTGGTCTGTCCTCGAGTCAGTATCTGATGCCAGGAGCATGCTCACGTATCTACTTGAAGGAAATTCTTGCATGACCCTGATGTTTACCATAATCCGTTCGAATTCAACCCCGACAGGTTTATGGGTGCACTAGCGGAACGTGATCCGAAGGTAAGTGTGCGCGCATTTCGCACCTTCTCCGAATAGTTGCTGACCGTAGTCTTTTAAGGATTTCGTTTTCGGCTTCGGTAGACGAGTCTGTCCGGGTTCCCACCTTGCTGACGACTCCGTCTGGATCAACATCGCCAGGACTGCAGCAGCGCTGGAAGTGAATCTGGCACTGGACGAAAGCGGCAGACCTGTCATACCGGTCCCTGCGACGACGGACGGTATCATCGTGTGCGTAATGTGCGCTATCTGAGTATGCCATATTCTTACTTGCTCTCTACTAGGCGACCGCTGCCTTTCAAGTGCGATATAAGGCCTAGGCACGAGCGCATTCTGGACTTGGTCAAGGAGGCTACTGAATTCGAAGACTCGAACTGAGCTCTGATCAACTCGTTTCTTGGGTTTCATTTCTCCGCTACATAGATCCAGCCTTCAAGTCACTCGTTCCCTTGTACTTTCACTTCCCGGCGACGGAGCAAACTGCTAGTGGTCGCCGGGGTCATCGTTACATGGATCCGTTATCACTGTGTCTTCGCAGCCCACACTCGCTCTGCTTTTTAGCACCTTTGTACTGCTTAACTCGTCGAGCGTTGCTTCTCAACACCTTCTACTGAGCCTCAGCCAATCGAATTCCTAGTAGCTATCAAACTGTAAGAGAAGCACCCGTGGGAAGCGTGGGAGGAGGCCACAGCCACATGTGACATCACTAGTGTTGGCGGGGAACAGCCATTTCAGCGCTTGTGGCTGAAGGCGTTATCTCTTGCATCATGCCTCCATCCAGTGCGCCAACTATTCCTGCGTATTTGCCCTCCTCTCCACGTACCCCACACTTCGCTTGACACCCCACAACGTCACTCGCAGTTCGTTTCGTGTATATAATGGATTATCTGCAGGCTTATCCTGCAAGTTCAAACGTCAACCACTGTCTATCTATCTATCCTAACGACACTTGCATACGCAACACAACATCATGTCCCTGAACGACAAGGATATCTCGCTCGGTGGTAACAAGGGTGTCGACCTCCACCCCGGTGTGGCGAACCCAACTACTTCCAGCACACATGCTGATCCTCTCGCTGCCAACTTCGTCAGTGCACCGACAACTCGGACGTTGACGAACGTGACCTAACAACAGCCATATCTAGGTAACTGACCCGACGTCGGAAGAGGTCGGTGCAGGCGCACCGAGCAATTTCGACGGTGACCGCCAGGCCAAGCGTAACTTCTCCAAGACTGCCGGTGTCATCGAATCACGGCCAGGTATCATCGAGACGACGAATATCGATCCCCTGAACGAACACTCGAATGACGGTACGTCCATGACTCGACGCACGTTTCCCCGGACATGCAGTTCTGACCATAATCGCTCCTGTAGATGATGGCTGGGCAAATGCCATTAATCCGCCCAAGTCGACCGGCACGGGTGCTAGTCGTACAACCAGCGGTCTGACATCTACTGCCACGAGTGCGGTTACCGGTGCTGCCTCTATGGCCACTGGTGCAGCCAAGCTGGCGTATGGACATGTCGCCGGTGACGAGGCTGCTAAACAGGCTGGAAAGGAAGCTGTCTGGGGAAAGCAGTAAATGAAGGAATTCTATATTGTACCAGTGGACGGTGTAGTGTAACATATACCACGGACTAATGTTATCGGAGTGTATCTTCAGGCGATCTGAGTCCCGTACAGATGAGGAAGTCCACTCACATTTGAATAAATTAGTGGGCCAGGTATGGATCAGGACTGTCTGCACTGGCACGGGCGGAGTAGCGGTACCTTTTCAGAGCTCAGCGGGGACTCTGACCGCATCATGGTTTTAACTTGGACGCGAAAGTCGTGCAGCGTCTCCTACCCTAGACGTCTTCGTTTGACTCTGTCGTCCAATCTGAAGCCGTGCAAGCCAACGTGTGCTACCAAGGACAATGGCTGGTGAGACGGTGGCTCGCTTGAAGGAGACGCAGTTGGTTCGATCTCCTGGGATCTACCTGGCTACTGCTAATGGATCTTAGAGACGTCTTCAATCACATATTCCACTCATCATTAAGTCTCGCAAAGCTCAGGGATGCTGCGCTAGGCGGCCGACTCCTGCGCCAGTCAGAGGATGAGGGTGCCAGAGTCCCAGGGAGGAGTATTGCTTGGAAGGTATGTTCCGTAATCTGTAGACGTGCTTAGCTGTTACGCGACCAACACTGCAGGTCTTTCTGACACCCGAAGACCCACTCAAGCCGCGTATAGACCTGTCGATTACGTCGTTCCTGGAGAGCTGGAGGGGCTACCGCAGACAATACAGTGACCTGCTCCTGAAGCATCTCCGAGCACCGGATGGGAGCTACGAGGAGAAACTGGTTATTCCAGGCATGACCGGCTCCCCCAAGCGATCTGGAGTGAACGGAGACCTGGATAAGAACAATCCACTTAGTTTGGACCAGGAGGTACGCTACTCCGCCCTAATATCCTGAGTTCTCCCCTTACCTCGCCCCAGAATCCCTGGAAGGAGTGGTTTGCATCGATGGAGCTTCGGAAGACGATTCAGCAGGATGTAGAGCGCACGTGAGGTTTCTCCCCTCTCCCGTGCATTCCGATACGCATGAGTTTCTCCCAGCTTCCCGGACCTCGACTATTTCCGTGATGTGGAGGTGCAATACCAGCTTACAAACATCCTCTTCATATACTCGGTAACACACCCAGACATTGGGTACAGACAGGGCATGCACGAGCTGCTCGCGCCCCTGTATTATGCCGTCGATTACGATTCGGTGAACGTCGCGAGCGGCGGTGATACTGATAAGGCGTTGGCGGACGTCTGTGACAAGACTTGGCAGGCGGCGGACGCTTGGCGGCTTTTCGTGTCGGTTATGGAGGGTGCAGGGCGGTGGTATGAGTGGAGGGAGAGCCTTACCACGGCGGCCTCATTCTCGAAAATCCCGGCCCATGTCGATCTGAACACAAAGGACATACAGCCGCTCCAGCCGTATGTGACACCGATCGTCCAGGCGTGTCATAATATCCAGTTCAACTTGCTCAAGAGCGTCGACCCAGAGTTGTGGAAGGCGCTGCACTCGTCGGGTATCGAGCCGACGATATATGGGATGTAGGTATATTGCTTCGCTCGTGCTTCTCCGCGGGAGCTGATTATAACTGTATGAAGGCGGATGCTCCGTCTCTTGTTCACAAGAGAGTTTACTTTGCCGGATGCTATGGTCCTGTGGGATGGACTGTTCGCGGTTGACCATACATTGGATCTAGCCCAGTGGGTTTGCGTTGCAATGCTCATCCGAATACGCAACAAACGTGAGTCTAGTCGTGTCCTGTCATTTGTCTTGCCTCGTTGACGGGTATTATATGTGCAGTAATACCTGCTAGTGATAACGAACAACTGATGTGCCTCCTCCGCTATCCTCCACTACCTCCACAATCAGCCAGCGATCCCTCGTCTTCTCGGCACCATACGACCATCCTCCTGCAGCAGGCACTAGCCTTGCAAATGTGCCCGACCCCAGCCACGGGTGCCGCCATGGTTCAGGAGAACCGCAACTTCCTACACATCCCTGCGGAGGTGCCCGAACCAGAGCCTGCACGCCCTCAACGTCGAGGACCGAGGGGCAGGTCTGGGTCTGACATGCCTGTTCATAGATCAGATGGGAATGCCAGTGCTCCCAGAGCCGGGCATTCGAGGCAGCAGTCGTCACAGGTGGCCCTGGAGTCGATTGCAAGGGGGCTGCTGGACCGCGGTGAGGCACTTGGTATCAATAAAACATTAATGAATGCAGTCACGGAAATCAAGGTATGCCTTCTGCGGTGGCTTGCTTATACCGGCCGTACATCTGACACGCTGCGTTAGCGGAATCTGCCAGAGCTCGCGGCTTCGCTAGTCCGGACTCCACCGGCGTCTTCTACGTCGTTCACGGACTTTCCTCTTACTGACGAGAGGCCGCCAGAGGAGCGACCGCCATGGGAGCCCCGCACTAGATTTGAGATGGAAAGGGAGATATCACAATTACGCTCCACGCAAAAAAAGCTCGGGGTTTCTGTGGCCTGGATCGTGGATACTCTGCTTCAAGACGAAGATAACCGGGCTGAAGACGACCTCAAGAGCGTCCAAGAACGGAAACGAGAGGCGCTAGAATGCTTGGCGTACGTTCGGGATGTTCTCACAAGTGGCGCCACGTTCGTGGAAGAGGAGAGGTTAGTTGGGGAGGAGGAATTCAAGAGGCGGAAGGCCAAGGCGCAGGAGGAACCGCCACCAGAGTCATCAGCGAGGACGGCGCAGGAGCCTTTACCTGTTGTTACACTCCCTCGGCCGGTAGCTCCTCCCGTCCCGCCTTCCAATGAGTCTCGACCAAGACCATACCACTCGGGTACTGCCGATGGCCTGGCGCCGTCTCGCTCTCCACCTTCCGCTCGCTTTGCCAGATCCCCGTCACCGCCTGTTGTACGATCACCTCCACCTTCACGTTCTTCCCCTGCGACACCTATGGTCCTGGCGCCCAACACTAGTGGGATGCCCATGGCCCCTTGGAACTATACCAAGTCTAGTTTCTCGGAGCCAGCTTCCCACATTGCCACGCTCCCTCGCCCTCCTCCTCGGGTATCTACGGTGTCACCGAGTAACTATATCGCACCGTCTCGACCGCCTGTCCCGGACCCACCACAGGTTGTATCTCCTACGCAGGGAGAGCGCCGTGAGGTCCAGCAAGATCCTCTTGGTGCACTTTCATAGCAGACTTCTCACGAGGGCAACCTCCATCTGCATTGTTTTGTTGTTGCTGTAGACTAAGGCTAGTATATTTGTACGCTGAGTGTCATAGAGTTCCCTCCAACCTTTCTGAGACAATTCTCGGTATCTGCTGAACGAGGTCCCGTGAGCCGGCAGAAAGGCCGGAAAATGGGACGCATGTGATTGGCCCGTGCTGGGAGCCGTCCCGAGATGTCGCGACCCCGCCTCTGAAAGCGTTCTCACTGCTCTCTGCAGCTTACATTTCAACATTCTTACCGCCTCCGTCGCTGTGCGGTGGTCGTCGTCGTTGTCGCTGCTGCCGCCATGCTAAGGAAGACATTGCACAGGGCCCTTCCTCGCTCGCAGAGGGCATTCAGCAGCTCAGCCCCTGCCCGGAAGATCGTGGCAACGAACCCCGTCAAGGCAGAGGAGGTCAAGGTTCGTACATCAGTTCCAGCGGAGGAGAGTCGTTGTTGAAGAGATCGTTTTTGTAGTCATGGTCTTCGGGACAGTACCCTTTGATCGAACACGAGTATGATGCTATTGTCGTGTGAGTACGGAATAATCAAGGGCATGGTATGCAGCATTGATTGACCCTCGGCGACATAGGGGTGCTGGAGGTGCTGGATTACGGGCAGCGTTTGGGTTGGCAGAGGCTGGATTCAACACCGCGTGTATAACGAAGTTGTTTCCTACCCGGAGTCACACTGTCGCAGCTCAGGTCGGTCGCACTTCGCCCTGCAGTCCGTGATGGATACTGACGATATTGTAGGGTGGTATCAATGCTGCTTTAGGGGTACGTAAGGCCACATTGCACAAGTCTCTTTCTGACGGGAACTACTCAGAACATGACCGAGGACGACTGGAGATGGCACATGTACGACACGGTCAAAGGCTCGGACTGGCTTGGTGACCAAGATGCGATTCATTACATGTGTCGCGAAGCTCCTCGCACTGTCATTGAGGTTGGTCCTCATAGATGTCTCTTGTCGAAGATAGTAATGGTGCCTCCCAGCTCGAGCACTTCGGTGTCCCCTTCTCGCGTACCAAGGAGGGCAAAATCTACCAGCGTGCCTTCGGTGGTCAGTCACTGAAGTACGGTAAGGGTGGTCAGGCATATCGGTGCGCGGCGGCAGCAGACCGTACGGGCCATGCTCTTTTACACACTCTCTACGGCCAGTCACTGCGACACAACACCCAGTTCTTCATTGAGTATTTCGCCCTCGACCTGATCATGCAAGATGGTGAATGTGTTGGCGTGATCGCTCTGAATATGGAGGACGGTACTCTTCACCGATTCAGGGCCCACAAGACCGTCTTGGCTACTGGAGGGTATGGGCGGGCTTACTTCAGTTGTACGAGTGCGCATACGTGTTCCGGAGACGGAAATGCAATGGTGACACGAGCGGGACTGCCCCTCCAGGACCTGGAGTTTGTCCAGTTCCACCCGACCGGTATCTACGGCGCTGGATGTCTTATCACCGAAGGTCTGTGCAATACCGCTAATTGGAAGCTAATTTGATGTTCACCCTATAACCAGGATCTCGTGGCGAGGGAGGATACCTCTTGAACTCCGAGGGTGAGCGGTTCATGGAGCGTTACGCTCCAACCGCGAAGGATCTTGCTTCTCGGGATGTCGTCTCACGGAGTATGACGATTGAAATCCGCGAGGGTCGTGGCGTTGGCCCGGAGAAGGACCACATCTACCTCCAACTCAGTCACTTGCCCCCCGAGGTCCTGCACGAGCGCTTGCCCGGTATCTCCGAGACAGCGGCTATCTTCTCAGGTGTCGATGTCACGAAGGAGCCTATTCCCGTCTTGCCCACGGTGCACTACAACAGTAAGTCAATATTTCGCTGAGTACATTCTCTTCTCACGACATATGGTAGTGGGTGGTATCCCCACTAAGTACACCGGTGAGGTGCTCACGGTCGACAAGGACGGTAAGGACAAGGTCGTCCCCGGTCTGTACGCCGCTGGTGAGGCTGCCTGTGTCTCCGTGCACGGTGCGAACCGTCTTGGTGCCAACTCCCTCCTGGATATCGTCGTCTTCGGCCGTGCCTGCGCTCACCACATCAAGGAGACCCTTACGCCTGGAAAGCCCCACAAGGCGATCCCTGAGGAGGCTGGTCTGGAAAGCGTGGAATTCTTGGATAAGATCAGGAAGGCGGACGGCCCTGAGCCTACGGCTAAGATCCGTCTCGACATGCAGAAGGCCATGCAGGCTGATGCTGCAGTCTTCAGGTATAGATATTCTGATAGTTGATATATTGATGATTGTCTCATACCTCTTACAGGACGCAGGAGACTCTGGACGAGGGTGTAGAGAAGATCCGCTCTATCTACAAGAACTTCGAGAAGGTCGGCATCAAGGATAGGAGCATGATCTGGAACTCGTGAGGCACAGTGAACCTTTCAACGCAGATCTACAGGCTCATGATTTGGCGTTAGTGACTTGGTTGAGACGCTTGAGCTTCGCAACCTGTTGAGCAACGCGGTGCAGACCATCACTGCCGCCGCCGCTCGCAAGGAGTCGCGTGGCGCGCACGCTCGTGAGGACTTCCCTGAGGTCGGTCTCTCCTTGGAGTATCCATCTAGTGCGCTGAGCTGAACCATAATCTCCAGCGTGATGACGAGCACTGGATGAAGCATACACTCACTTGGCAACACGATATCAACTCGCCTGAGGTGGACATCAAGTACCGCGGTGTGATTGACAAGACTCTCGACGAAAACGAGTGCAAGCCCGTGCCGCCGTTCAAGCGTGTGTACTAGAAGGGCCGCGACGGGTTGCATTAGCTTCCGAGCTTTGCGGGCTGGGTAACTAATTACAAGTAATTTGGTATCTGGCATCTGCGTGTCAGCGACCTCCGGCATTGGGGAAGAAATCGCTGCAAGTCTTTAGGTGTATTGGTAGATGATTGTTTTAGTTTATTCGAATCGAAGCCATATCCCAACGCTTACAGGGAATCAGATGTCACGCGTCACAACACCCAGTAAAGCTTACACTCGACCACCATGTCCAGCAAAGCGGGCGGGCTCTACGGCGGGATACAGTTCTCTTCTTCGTCCGCTTTCATTTCTCAGAAAATCACACCGGCCACGAATGAAACCGAAGAAAGGCAAGCACAAGGAGTATCGACTGCACCCTCGACACACGACCAACCCGAACAAGCCACACCCACTGCTCAAGTAGCCGCTGAAGCCGGCACACCCGCACCCGCAGGGGGCAAAGCTACAGCCGGTATTCCCTTTTCCCTATCTTCTGCGTCGTTGCAGTGTTAGAGCTCGTTTATTGAAACGGATATTCGCATCGCAATCCGAAGGATGGTCCGCAGCGCTTGCGTTCGCACCAATCCGCAGGAAGCCTGCACAGAAGCCCAAGCCTAGCGTGCCCATCGCTGCAACGATTGCGTCTGCACTAGATGCTACTGGTTCCACTCCCACTTCTGCTGCGACTACTTCATCGCTATCGTTCACTGCCGTCGTATCGGCGCCACCCCAGCTCATTGATACGTCCGCGACCCCGGAAGCGGAACACCCGAAGCACACGCAGGGATGGGGCAAGAAGATCAAGCCGCCGTCTATGATCCTGGATGAAGACGTCAATGGGTTTAAAAGCGCTCAGCGAGGGAAGGGTGCGGGAGGCGGAGGAAAACGGAAGGGTAAAAAGGTGATTACATATTACATGTTTTACATGGGCATCTTTATAGGATTCGTTGCAGAACAAGCACGTTGCTCCGGTGGCTGTCTGGGATCCAGAGGAGCAGTATGACCCCTTGCGGCCCAACGACTATCACGAGTACAAGATGTATAAGCAGAGGGAGCGAGAGGAAAGACGGGAACGGATGCTGGAACAGCGTCGTATGGAGGATCGGAAGCGCTACAGACGGAGCAGCAGTTACAGTGACATGGAAGGCAGCGGGTCAGAGGACGAGAGACCTCGAAAGACGGGTGAGCGATATCACTATCACTTGACCACATCTGCTGACATAGTTTCAGGTCGGTTTGGCGAGGACGTCGATCGCTGGACACGCGAAGATGACGAGCCAGCGCGGGGTCTTGGTACCGCTACAATTTCCGAACCCGTGGTGATTGAGAAAGACCTGACGGGTGACGAGGCCTACCAGCGGCGCCTGGCCCTGTCTGCTCAAACTGGCGATGAGGCGTATCAGCGACGGCTGGCGCTGTCACAGGTGGCAGCAGCAGCACCGGTATCTGCAACAATTGTCACGCCGGCGCGAGTTCCTTCGCCGCCGTCGATTCCTGCGCCTGCTCCGCTTCGGACTCCGTTCGAAGATACGGACCAGAATGACGATGATTCGATTCCTGGGTTGCGTCCTTTGCCGCCTACCCCCGCAGCTCCCGTAGCTCAGACAGGCGAGGAGGCGTATCTGCGCAGGTTAGCGCGCTCTCAGTCGACGAGTCCTGAGCCGACCTCTGGCCCGACATTGGCGTATAACCCCTTCGCGCCCCCGTCTGTCCCTCCTCCACCCCCGCCTCATGGTAGCATACCCGAAGACCTGAATGAGAAGATTAGGAAGGGTAAGGAGGCTGCTGCGGCCATCGCTGCTAAGCTCAAGGCGCTGGCCCCCGGCCCGGGGTCAAGTGCTAGTCCGGAGCCTTCTGCGTCGGTATCTCCTTCGCCCGTTATCGTGGAC
Source organism: Gloeophyllum trabeum ATCC 11539 (assembly GCF_000344685.1). Classification (NCBI taxonomy): domain Eukaryota; kingdom Fungi; phylum Basidiomycota; class Agaricomycetes; order Gloeophyllales; family Gloeophyllaceae; genus Gloeophyllum; species Gloeophyllum trabeum. The sequence continues at coordinate 2,753,989 of NW_006920412.1, read as the reverse complement.
GATGGTCCGCCTAAACGGTACGCTCTACATTTAATCTTTTACAGCATGAGAATGATACTGATGCTTACATAGACCGGACCCTCACGGGTTCGCTGCGCGTCTTATGGCTAAATGGGGCCATAAGGAAGGGCAAGGACTCGGCGCTGACGGCTCTGGCATCGTCAATGCCCTTACGGTTGAGCAGGTTTCCCAAGGAAAGGCTGGCAAAGGCAAGGGGAAGGGACCAGCGGCGGGGTCTAAGATGGGCAGGATTGTGAATAACAATGAGGATGCGAAAGCGAGGGAAGATCGCGAGCGGTTTGGGGAGCCGAGCAGGGTCATTGTGTTGACGAATATGGTTGGTCCTGAGGATGTTGAGGACGAGGGCTTGCGGGATGAGATCGGTGCGTCTGGGCCGCTTGATATATACGTGGCGTGGTGCTGACAATGTGGCGCAGGAGATGAGTGTTCGAAGAACGGGACGGTGGAACGGGTAATCGTGCACCTGGTTAACCCACCGCCGCCGAACCCTGTGGATATGGTCAGGATTTTTGTGTTGTTTGCTGGGCCAGTCGGGGCTTGGAAGACGGTCAGGGAACTCGATGGGAGGTACTTTGGGGGACGCCAGGTCAGGGCGAGGTATTTCCCGGAGAGTATGTTCGAGCGTTTCGACTTTGATGCGGAGATTATTCCACTGTGATCCATTTATTGACTTGGTTCGCAGTTGTTGTGCTCGCTATTCTCGTGTTCTTCTCTTGCATATTGTTAACATTGTCGCGTTGGCTATGTGTATCCGAATTTCCCAAAAAAACCAAGACCCTCTAGTGTTCTGCTCGGTTAGTGGGAATTAATCGGCGGCATTCTGCTGGAAATACCATGCATTGATGCTCGAGCAGCGGAGAGACCCAAACTGTCCGAAGAAGCAGTAGCTTACGTGATTCCTGAACTTGGTTGCACAGACAGGATCGTAGACGCGGCGGTCTCCCTTGCATGTTGCGTCCATGGCGTCCACCTACAGGCCCATAGCGCCCCTTACCCAGCCATGGAATCTCTATCCCGAGCCCGTAACCGCTCTCGCGTTCGATCCTGTCTCGGACACCCTCTGGACCGGCCTGCATTCCGGCAATGTGCTCGCGTACTACACCCCGAGGGGTGTGCGCGGCGTCACGTACCCCGTCGGCGGCGGCCTCGGAGTGAAGAAAGTCATAGCTGAAGATCAGTACGTACGAGCGGTAGGTGTCACTGGCGATGGCATGGGGTCGTGGAATAAGGGAGGAGTCAATAAGTGGTACTTCCGGTAAGCACTCGCTGAGCTCTACATATGTCCGCACTGGTATGTATTTGTTCCCTTGAAATAGGCCTTCTGCGACTGTCATGACATTCTCTAACACTTCGAGCACCTCGCAAGTCATTGCTATATCTACCACGACGTCAGAACTCCTCTTGCTCAACGCCCTGACGGGGGACCCTGTCCGCCAAGTCCCAGCACCCTCTATGATCTCCCACCTCGAATTCTCGCACACATGCATTCTGTCCGGCTCCATGGACGGCTGCATCCGGACGCACGACCCCCGCACGGGGATGCAGCGGCATGAAGGCGGCGCGGAGAGCACCGTAAAGGCGCACAGCGGCAACATCCAGGGCCTGCAGGTCAGCGGGAACTTCGTGTATACGGCGGGGTGGGGCCAGAGGTGGATATATATTCGTTGTATTGCATGTAATAATGGGACTTGGTGTTCTGATACTTGTTTGTTGTACGTTAGACAGGGCCGGCCGTTCCCCGACCCGCTGGTTAAAATATATGATCTGCGAACGCTACGCGCGCTCCCCCCGATCCCGTTCTCGGATGGTCCGGCGTATATCAACGTACATCCAAAGCGTCCATCCAGTATTGTGATCACGTCCAACCAAGGCCTTATCAACATCGTGGACATCTCGAATCCGAACAAGGCGAATGAGTTCTACCAGGTAATAGTACAATTGATAATACACTTGGCATATTTTGAGGAGACGACGTATATAGTTGGATGCACCCAGCTTCATCACGTGTGCCGCTGTTTCGCCCACTGGGTCTTACATGGCATTCGGCGATGGGGATGGAGTCATCCACCTCATGAGCGCAGGTGAGCATGACGGGGAAATTCCGTTCAACGGGTTCGAAGGCCAGCCGGTGGAGTGGGCGGACACTCCCGAGCCCTTACCAGATATCGTATGGACCGACTCGACGTATGCTCCGTGTTCGTCACTGTTATCTCTCACATTTGACGTTTACTGTTGGATCTCAGACCCTTAAACTCGATTGGTCTCCCATACTACAACTCCATGCTCCTCTCCGCTTGGTCGCCACAGTTCATGACGACCAAGGCGCACTTCCCGCCCCCGGCCAAGATCCCGCCACAAGTCCTCAGCACGATGAAGATGAGCGACAACGTCGCGTATGCGCCGTTGCCGAAAGAGCTGAAGGGCAGGCGGAACGTTGTCGTCGTTGCCCCTCGGAAGGACCAGGCGAGGTTTAGGAGCGGGAAGATGCGCCGGCAGGAAGTAAGAGTGTTCTCTTTGTGGCGGGTCTTGTACTGACGATCCGGCGTACAGTCAGAGCCGGAGACGCCTACGTTCGAGACGCTCCCTGAGGAGGTCCCCAGGACGTATCGTAAAGTTGAGATCGAGTACTCCAAGTTCGGAGTGGAGGATTTCGATTTCGGGTATGAATGCATTCTTTTCATTACTCAACCAAACATCAGTTGACGAATGTGCCTTTTCAGCTTCTTTAATAAGACTGAGTACAGCGGTCTGGAGACACACATCCTGAACTCGTACACGAACTCGATGGTGCAGCTCATGCACTACACCCTGCCGATCCGCCGGCTAGCAAAGTCGCATATCACGACGAACTGCCCCAGGGAGCATTGTTTATTGTGCGAGCTGGGCTTTGTTAACCGCATGCTCGAGGACGCGCGCGGGATCAATTGCCAGGCGAGCAATTTCTGCAAGACGCTTGGGATGTTAGCGCAAGGTGATTACACCGTCATATAGATGAACACGTGGACTCGCCTTGACGCTGATTCTGACAGCCCAAAACGCCATCGAACTCATTGATTACGGGCGTGATGCGCCCGACACGAACTACGCGCACACTATCCAGTCCTTCCACCGCTTCCTCATCGATCACATCAGCTCCGAGGGTAACGCCTTCCCGCACAACCCGTCGCTCGTCCCGTCAGCATTTGCGGGCTCCGCGTCGTCCCCTGCTGCGGCGCCCATTACACAACTTCTGGGCATAGATGGGAAGAACATTATAACATGTATGAATTGTAAAGCTGTGAGGGAGAAGGAGAATATGACGCATATGGTGGATATGATATACCCTCGCAAGGTATTCCAAACCTTCTCCGTGCATGTTTCACATGAACATCCGATTGCTGTCTAGCTATACCCAGAAGACTCAACCACCCAACATGACTTCGTGTCGATCCTGCGGAACTCGCTGATCCGCCAGATGACGCACAAAGCGACGTGCCAGACATGCAAGCAGTTTGCGACCTTCGAGACCAAGCGGTCGATCCCGACCCGCGACCTCCCGGCGATTCTAGCTGTCAATGCATTCGTGAACAATGAAGAGAGCTTTAAGTTCTGGCTGGACAATCGCAGGCACCGATTCTTGAGTCCGATGATGGAGGTGCATGGCCAGATCGAAGGAGTCGACGATCCTGAGGGAGTGATGTACGAGCTTAGGGTAGGCCAAGCTTGCTGCGGATGTTCCGGACTAGTGCAACTCACGTTTGGCTTACGATGACAGGCCATGGTGGTTCAAGTTGTTCCTAAGACAGGGAGCTCGCACCTGGTTGCGATAGTGAAGGGTGCGTCTGGAAGTCAGGTTCGCAATGCATTGTAATGAACATCTTTCCAGTCCCGGATGCTCCTAGCACTCCTGATCGTAGTCCATGGTTCGTCTTCAACGACTTCATGGTCCGCAATGTATCGGAAGCCGAAGCATTGAGCTTCCCTGGCAAATGGAAGGTAAGCCGGTTGGGACTTGCAGATTTCTCGTGCCGACAGACATTTGTCTCGCTTAGGTTCCAGCTGTGGTATATCTGGAGCGTGTGGATCTACGGGACAAACTGGATTTCAGCGCGCTGCCGGACCAGCTTGACGAGACGATCCTGTGCACTGACACCAATATTTCATTGCGAGTAACAGTGTTTCGCTTGACTATGTCAAGATCTGACCTACCAATAGAAACCGTGACAAATCCCTGATTAAGCATGAGTGTTTACGGTATGATGAACTGCCTAAGCCAGGGACCCTGGTGGCTATCGACGCGGAATTCGTATCCATGCAGCAGGTACATCATATGCATCCTCTTTCTATGGCACATTCTCAAATCTTCGTGCCATATAGGAAGAAGTAGAATATCGCTCCGACGGGACCAAGAAGGTGCTTCGCCCTGCCCGTCTTAGTCTTGCCCGAGTATCGGTGTTGCGCGGAAACGACGGCCCTAAGCAAGGCGTCCCGTTTATCGATGATCACATCCATACCAGTGAGACGATCGTTGACTACCTGACTGAATTCTCTGGCATCAAGTGTGAGTGCTGCGTCTTTTGTCGTTCAAGCTCGTCTGAAGGCCTGTTGTCAGTCGGAGATCTGGATCCAGCCCTGTCCCGTTATACTCTGACTCCTCTGAAGTTGGTCTACAAGAAGCTCAGACTTCTGGTCGACAGAGGATGCATATTCATAGGACATGGGCTTACAAAAGACTTCCGCATAATCAGTGAGCCTTACAACTTCTTCTTATAATGCTTAGTACTGAGCGGCTCGCAGATATCTTCGTTCCTCCCGAGCAGGTGATAGATACGGTCGACCTGTATTTCATCAAAGAAAGACAGCGGCGTCTTTCGCTCAAATTCCTGGCCTGGTTTGTGCTGCAGGAGAACATCCAGACGGAGACTCACGACTCGATCGAGGACGCACGGACGGCGCTGAGGTTGTACAAGGCATACCATCGCTTCGAAGAGGAGGGGACGTTCGATCAGAAGCTCGAGGAACTCTATAGGGAGGGAAAGAAACATGTGAGACGCGTCGCGGTCATTCTGGCAGCGCGTACTCTCGACTGATGTCATTCTGCGTGCAGATGTGGAGACCGCCACTATCCGTAGCGCCTTCCAAGCCTTCAACCCCGACAAACTCATCAGCGGGCAGCCCGCCCCCTTACGGACATCATCACCTTGCGGCGTATCACCCGGCCCACCTGCGCCGGCCCATGCTCCAAAATGTGCAGGGGAACAACTCTTTCCCTGCTCCCATCCATTCTGCGCCTCCTGCCTCTGGGGTCTTCTCACCTCCCCCGAATCCTTTTGGGCCGCAGACATGGCGGAGTCATCGATGAGCCCGCGTGTTTTTGCTTCTTTACCTCTCATTTATACAAGAACAGGCTGATCTCCATGTATTCTTGCATTGCTTTCGTTGTTGTCTGTTAGTACACGTGTAGCTATCGGTGCAACTGTCCTGTAGAAGTACTGTAGTCTTGAAAATGATAAATCCCGAAACATATGGGAAAGTAAGGCTTTACGGTGAGGCACTGCTCAGGACGGTCCAGTCTATCTCTTCTCCGTCCCCGTAGCGCTCGCGCAGCCAGGCATTGGCGGCCTTGAAGTGCCCGTTGCCTAGGAATCCACGGTGTGCAGATAACGGCGAAGGATGCGGGGATCTGAGCGGCAGGCGGGATCAGTTAGGCGATATTCCTACATCAGTCAAAATGCTGCCTACCTCAGAACAAGGTGCTTAGTCTGACGAACGAGCACTGTCAGAGGTTGCGAACAAAAAAATCAACGGAGGCATTCACCTCGTCTATCCCAATCTTCTCGCACGTCTTCTGGGCAGGTATGCCCCACGCAAAAAACACCACACCCCGCTCGCTCTTGCGGGACGTGACCGCGCGAAGAACCTCCGACGTGAACGTCTCCCAGCCTTTGCCGGCGTGCGAGTTGGCCTTGTGCGCACGCACAGTGAGGCAGGTATTGAGACAGAGGACGCCTTGCTTGGCCAGGGGCGTCAGGTCGCTGTGGTTACACGGTGGTCATGGATTTGAAGCAGGGGGAAAGATAAAAGCTACCACCTACCCTGTGGTTGGTATGATGAAGGATGGGACGTCTGCTTTGATTTGCTTGTAGATGTTTCGGAGGGACGGAGGAACTCTGGTCGGTGGCAGGACGGAGAATGCTAGTCCTAGAGGGTGTCTGTCAGCTGAGATGTCTTGCGTGGCTTCTGACGAACTAGCGTACCATGAGCTTGTCCCACGTCATGATAGGGATCCTGGATGGATGTCAGTGAGTTCCGAAGGCAGCAGAAGCCACGGAGGGGGTTTACGCACTTGCCCGATAACAACCACTTTGACGGAGTCAAGAGAGGTGATCCGTGACCATGCGTAGATGTCTTTAGCTGTGTGCCCCAAGCGATTCACGAGTTGTGGCCACACTAACGTTAACACCGCACTCACGCGGAGGATATATGACGCCCTGCTTCTGTTCCGATATGAGGAACTGCTTGAGCTGTCAAGTACTGTGAGTATGGTTACGAAAAAGTCAAGATTACAAGGACATTACTTCCTGAAAGTATGACTTGGAAAACTCGGGCGTCAGCGCATGATACCAGCTTTCTCCCATTGTTTCACGCTCGAGCAGTTCGAGCGTTGCACAGCCTTCCGTTGTTTGGCTACTCGAGCCCACAGAAGCCAATAGCTCTGTTGTTACGCTGATAGAATCCCGTTAGTTTGTGGCTATTACGAAGGGAGAGACGTGGTTCAATCGCACTTCGAGGCCTCCACCTTTCTCCTCTTACGAGCCTTGTTGGCAATGGTAACTTTGGCGGATGCATGCCCAGATACTGTGCGGAGAGAGTTTGCGATTACTGTAGCTTCAGCCGTAGCAAGCGCCCTCTTCATGGTGCGGGTTAGGGAGCAGTCAATCAAGGAATGGCAAGGTATCGCGTCCTTGGACACCATAGGCACGTGCAGTCACGGTTGTGACTGTCGCGTCAAAGAATGCACAATTTGAAATCGTTCCTGGCCTCTTATTCGCTGCCAGTGGTTCGATAAGTTCTGGAGGAGACCTGACTATTGATGAGGCTTCCATACCTCAACCCATTCTCTACACCTGTTTACTGGAATGATGGCAGCAGACCATGACTGGAAGGACTCCTTACGTTCTCGCGCGCAGAACAGATACTTATTTCTTGCTTATTTCTGCGCAGTGATAACCCCTCGTGAAGCCAAGCGGTTACTGGGTTATCGTACTTCGACCTAGGTCATGTGGAGTAAAGTTGATATGATCAATAACGCGAGACGACCTGTTTGTCACCAAGAGCGCCATCGTACTACAGCCTGATCCAAAAAGGAAAAGGCAGGTCCAGGAAACACGAATATAGTGACAAGAAACATAGATCTCGCGACATCGCGAACAGTCCTGACCTGACGTATACATACATATATCACCATAGCTCTACTCATACTTGGGGGCGGCTCGTCCTGTGTGCAAGCTGGGACAGGATTCTTTCCATGTCCTCTTGCAATCGGCGGCGTATTGGCAATCTGTGTTCGTCCTCACTGTTGGCTCCACCAGAAGACGCAGTACCTGTACCGACGTCACCGATGGAAGGATGCAACTTGAAGGGAGTGCTCGCTGAATCTGCTTCGTTCTGCTGGTGCAGCACGGCCAAAGATCCTTCCTGCTTGGCGATAAGCCGTTTTAGCTACTACTACTCGGCTACAGCAACGCCATTTGTCCAAACCAGACTACTCGTCTCGCTAAGCGCAGAGGTCATCTCGCCGGTATTCGTGCAGGAAGAAGCGGAATCGATGTTTGGCCGGTCAGAGGCTGATGGCGGACGAGGAATGTCTTCCAACATTTTGTTTGATGGGTTGAAGGACAGGCTCGTAACCACCCTCTACAACGGATTAAGGCAGAATCCGCGTTGTAGATTCTGCCTCAATCTGCTAGAGAGGGTGGTCACTAGCCTAGTTGAAGGACAGTGATAGAAGCGGACGCAAGGCGGCATCACTCGGCGAATCATTAGGTTGACCCCGTTGATAGAACTCCTCTGCAGTGATAAATTCTACTGAATGATCTTCGCTATCCAGCGTTTCGCGCATTTCTACCCCGAACCCTGAATCAACCTTTTGTGCCGGTCTGGACGTTTCAAATGAGTCGAAGTGGTCGGAACTTTGGTGACGACGGCGTCTAAACAGCCATATGGGAGCTCGGCAGGACCCCGGCATACTGGTATATATGTTTGATCCTAGTGCGGACATAAACGGCCAATTTTGGGGCCCTATGTCGGATATTTAGGCGGACATAAAGCCCAAAATTTCGGTCCATGTCCGGTATATCACGGCGGACACAAGGGCCTTGCCGGTCTTGGTGTCCGATCACCTGGCGGACATACCAAGTCGTCGAAGTGTCACACCCAGTAGTCCTTGTACTAGGTTGAGTGGTGTCTCTTATGCTTCTCAGTCAACTGTCAGCTCGTCTCGTGTATATCCAGGTATATCCTCAGCAACGGTGAATGAAATGCAAGCTTTGGAAACAGTGGTGGATCTTAGGAAGACTGAAATACAATATCCCGGAGTAATCATGTCACGATCTACTCGTTGCAGCGTTGGGCGTGTGCCGGTTTCGAGGTTGGATCCGTTTGGCGGACACACCGGGGGGCGCCCGAGCATAGGTCACTTATGCGGACATAAG
>NW_006920412.1:2722892-2744642 GCF_000344685.1 Gloeophyllum trabeum ATCC 11539 | reverse complement strand
GACATAAAGCCCAAAATTTCGGTCCATGTCCGGTATATCACGGCGGACACAAGGGCCTTGCCGGTCTTGGTGTCCGATCACCTGGCGGACATACCAAGTCGTCGAAGTGTCACACCCAGTAGTCCTTGTACTAGGTTGAGTGGTGTCTCTTATGCTTCTCAGTCAACTGTCAGCTCGTCTCGTGTATATCCAGGTATATCCTCAGCAACGGTGAATGAAATGCAAGCTTTGGAAACAGTGGTGGATCTTAGGAAGACTGAAATACAATATCCCGGAGTAATCATGTCACGATCTACTCGTTGCAGCGTTGGGCGTGTGCCGGTTTCGAGGTTGGATCCGTTTGGCGGACACACCGGGGGGCGCCCGAGCATAGGTCACTTATGCGGACATAAGCAGCCCAATTTGGGCTGACCGGATCCTAGAGGCGGACATATCCGGACCAAATGTGTGAGGCCATAAGGGCCGAAAATCGGGCACTTAGGATCAAACATCAGTACCCATATGCCGGGGTCCTAGCTCGGCACGGGGTTGACATTTACAGTACTTGTCGATGGGCTGGTCGTCACCTTCGAGACGCCGTTCGACGTTTCTATGATGCTTAACGTGGTCGACTTCGTGACGCCAATCGACGCTTGAGTAGAAGGATCAAAGCTGAGGATGAACGTTGTCGAGGGTTCCTTCGAAATATAAGTCGTGAGGCTAGAGGAAGTGTAGTATTCGACCGAGGCAGTGGGACCGGAGGTAGTGGTTGGGTCTGACAGTGTGAAAGGGGAAACGAAACCGCCATGGTAATCCAAAGGAACGTGAGACGAGCCAAGTGATGATAGATGGTAGACTGCCCACTATCGGCAGCGGCGAAGCAGAGGAGGATTGAATTAAATCGGGGGGACAAGAGGACGCAGAGGCCGCGATAGACCTACCTCAGCGCACACGCCATATGTCAACACAGTAAGTGTTCAATCTGATGAGGTGGGTGTCCGGGCAAGTGATTTCCTGAACCATACAATGCACATGCGCACGGGAAGTACGGAAGTATCTCCTTCCACTGTATCGCCCAATATCTTGCGTAGGGGAATGGAAGTAGGTCAAGCTGCTGCCGGATCGTCACTGCGGGCACCAGCTCTCGCGCAAGTCGTTCTATGCCCCGTGCAGACATATGAGAGATTGACAGGGAATACCAACAAGGAGAGGATGAGTTCCATCTCGATAAATCAGCATGATCCAATTCATCTTGATATTCACCTGACCGTGGACCTGCCATGGACATACCATCGCTGTCAGTGTCAGTGTCCGCTAACAAGCCAAGGATAATGCCTAAGCGCTGGGGTGGGCACCCCATCGACTACCTCCTGAATTACCTGACATAAAGCCATGCGTTCGACTGTTGTCGGAAGCCAGCCTCGAGCCTCAGGAGCATGCGTGTACCTGTCTGGCTGTGAGGCGAGGTTCTTCCTTCCTCCCCAATGCAAAAAGAGTATACCAAGCTGAGTTGCCATACGTGTCATGGACATGAATGAAGGAAAGAGATACTATCACTTCCTCGACTTGGACGACATTCTCCTCTTCGTCGCTTTCACCGCCTTGTCGAATCTTCCTCTCTTCCTCTGCCGAGGACCCTCCTCCACGCTATCCTCCATATTTCTTGCGCGAGATCTCTCCAAGGCCCCTTGCTTCTTCCCTCTCTGTCGTAACTCCTCATAACCATCCCCAATCGCCCCATTGCGACTCCTCCCAACGGATCTGAGCACGTCGCCGAACTCGGCGTCCAAACCGTCTCCCCGACGTCTGCCCTGCAGGCCGCCCATACCACCAAGCGCGATGTCCTCCTCGTCCATCCTCCTCCGCTTGGCATCCTTTTTCTTCATCACCAACCGCATCATATTTTCCTCCTCGAACTCCGTCATGCGCTGGATCTCCCGGGCACGAGCTGATGAGAGCGAAGGTGTGGCTCCCAAGCCTGAAGCAGACTCGGTATACGGCTTCGTGGGGTCCAAGTGGGTAAGGGAAGACAGCGCGGTCGGGATCGGTTGCCGCCGGGATTTGTCTTTCTTCGACGTCTCCACGTAGGGTACCGGGGCGAGCTTGGGAGGGCGGTAGATTCCATCATTGTCCCTCGTGTCTTCAGCATCAGCACCTTCTTCCGCCTCCGACGCATCTGAGTCGTTGCCTATAAGGTTTTCGGGGTTTGGCCGGAATGCGAGAGGGTCTGGACAGAGACAAATATGGGTAAAATAGCCTGGGCATTGCACACATAACAATATTTCGCACCGTTCAGGACATTGCCGTCGGTAGGCGCTTCTTCAGCAACCCGCACCAACTTCTCAATCTGATACCGCATACGCCCTTCCAAAATCTTGATCTTTTCGAGCACCACCCGTCCCTCGACCATCGAATTGACCAAGTCCCCAGGGGAGGAGCCACGGGGCTCTCGATCCAACGCCCCGAACGGCTTCGAGGGAGGAGTGCTCTCTTCTAGACTGTGCCCAAGGGCCCGATGCGCGGAGACGAGTGTGAGATTCTGAAGGTAAGCGAGCCCAAGGTGATTTTTGAGCGACAGTAGTGAGATGCCATCTCGTACGTCCAGCTCGTCAGAGGACCTGCAAAGGCGCAGTAGTTTAGTTCCCGGCCTGTCAAGATTCGAGTAAGCAAGAGCTCACTTTGCACGTAGAGATTGAATGAGCTCGCGCACAGATGACATACTCCGAGTCATTTCGTCTACGACATCGCAAAGCTCCTTCTGCTCTTTCGTAATGGTTTCGCCGTCCATCTTCGTAGGTGATATGGTGGTATCAGGCCTCGGAGCTGCAAGCGAAATATTATAAGAAGCTGAGACTAAGTAGAACAAGGAAAGCAGGATGGTTCAGTGAACGGTTTTCTACGCCGCCGCTCGACAATTGAGCGTTGTGCAGTAACATCAATAGACTCAGAGCCCAGTGCGTTTCATCCGCAAACCTGCTTGATACAAAGATTAAAGGCCACAAAACATACCTAACTCGATGTCCTGGTGTGCTGCACTGTGCAGTGCAGACACTGCAGAGAAGAAGTCGGGAAAACTTCAGTGCCACAAAACCAAGCTGCAGCAAACAAAAGTGCTGCTCAATTCTTATTTCGTTCGTCCGTTCGTCTGTTCGTTCGATTGAGCGCGTCCAAAAGAGTGAGGAAGCAATGATGGCCGGCGATCCGGGACCACGGTCATGTGATGTGCTCACCGTTGGTGGCCGACAGAAAGTGCAATCCTCCCTACAAAGTTAAGGACGCGAGTCGCTATAAATGGAAGGTCGAGACACTGTGCGGTAACCCCGCAGCGTCGCGAGGGACTTCGTCTGAAGTCGGGGCGACTCGCTTCGGAATGGGAGTCCTAAGGCGGTGAGGAGGTTGTGTACACCACCTCCCATGATCATGAGAAGTTGAATCGTTTGTTATATCAGTACACATGTAGTTTTAATTTTTTCAAACTGAACCCCAAAGTATAATACCAAATGCAGGCTTTGTGTATAGATTGGCCCTTGTCCGGACTCAAAATGCCACGATGTCATCAATATCGGCGCCTTGGAATGACGGCATTATGAGACAGAGAACGAAAGAAAATTGTCAAGTTGCGTTATGGAGTGAAGACAACTAAAATCATCGCAAGTTTAAAATATCGTCCATGGGTGGGATTGAACCTCGACCTCACATCATTGCATCTGAAATAACCCGTCACACTAACCGCTGCACTAGCGGCACACTACCAATAGTTAACAATAAGGTAATATGGTAGTCGCGCAACCGTCTGGGTGCATGCGCTGCAATGGCTCCGCGCCCACTTTGCGAGCCGCTGCGCGACTCGCTTACATAATCTGCGTCCTCAACTTTGTAGGGAGGATTGCATTTCGTGTGGCCGACACATTTATTTCCTGAGGCTTTTTCGAGATATACGCACAAGCATGATAAGAGCCCCAATTGGGTCAATACTCAGCCTGGGCACGGGGTCCATATATCTCAGAATTGCTATGAGGAGAATAATGTGGCATGTAATCTACGTCGACGGATTCCGTCCACATAACTAGCCACCACGGAAATTCTCGATGCCTTGCCGCGACCGGTGAGCACATCACATGACCGTGGTCCCGGATCGCCGGCCATCATTGCTTCCTCACTCTTTTGGACGCGCTCAATCGAACGAACAGACGAACGGACGAACGAAATAAGAATTGAGCAGCACTAAAGGGTGGCCGAAGTTGCAGAGACACCCCGACATCCGCAATTACCGAGGACGGGGATCAGGATTACAGAAAAGATCGTCTATTCTTGCATGCTCTACTTGTACTTAGTATTCATCTTCTTCATACGGCCTGTAAACTTGCAACCTCTCCACAGACTCCCTCATTTCAGTCTCTGCAAACACAGCAGCCTCCTTCGCAACAGTAAGCTTCTTCTCCAACTCATCCGCCGTCATCGGGCGCAACGCCCCATTCTCCTCAACCAGCCCCAGCTTGTCGAAGCGCGCGAGAGTATTGCCAACACGGGGCAGCCAGCCTTGACGATCCCAGCCGTTGTCGTTGAACGCAAGCACGGCCCGAACTGCAGCTGTATTGATATCCCGATGTAGCTCCTCTAGCTTCGAGAGCTGCACTTCCATCCAGCGAGCTCGACGCTCCAGCGCGAGCGTCAGCGCCGCAACCTCGTCATCCCTACCGGATCCTTCTTCGGTGCCTTCATCAAGGAAATCGTCACCTTTCAGCATATCGCGCAGAACACCATCGAAAGACGAACTATCATCCCAGGTGGTGCGAGGTAAGAGACGGAGGAGGTCCGAGATGGTCTGCGTCAACGTCTCCAGGAGCTGCTGGAACGACGACACAGCGTTGTCGATCGACCCAGAGGGCATATTATTGGCGAAAGATCCCCCGCCAACCGATAGAGCGGACAGCGCGTGCACCAAGGGTCCATACTCCAAGGGCATCTTCGCAGCGGGATTGATTTTCGACAGATCGAAGACCGGATGGTCAGCAATACGCATCCAAGGGCATTGCTGGTCAATATCTGCGAATAGCTGAGCTAGAGACGTCGGCTCGTACAGGGGCATCCTGTCGATGGACTGCGCCCTTGAATTATTAGACGAGACTGCGCTCCCGTGAGTGGCTCTGACGAGCAATCCCTGAGGTCCGTCCGATTGCGTTGCAGGAAGCGCTGAAGCCGCTTCAGAGGCCAACTCCTCCTCTTTCGGGATCTTGATAGGCTTCGTGGCAGGCTTGTTCTTCTTGGGCATCTTCGACAAGATCGGGACTTGAACTGTAAGGTCCAGCCTTGACGGGGGCGGCGACGGCTCTCTGGAGCTCTGGCGTGTCCTTGACTTGCCTCCACTCTTGCTCGGGGCAGGTGAAGCCTCTCGCGAATCGACGGCCTTAGCCTTGGTAGCTGCGGTCTGTTTCTTGCCAGAGCCTGAGTCCGGAGTAGAGCTAGTTCGCGCAGCTTTCTCCTTCGCAGCCGCTTCCGCCCTCTCTTTCTCCTGCCTCTCCCTCTCAGCCTTCTCTTTCTCGAGCTTCTCTTTCTCAGCTTGCTCCTTCTCGAGCTTATCCTTGTCAACGCGGTCTTTCTCAGCTTTCAGAGCTGCGGCTTTCTCCTTCTCAGCCGCCTTCTCCGCTGCGACTTTGGCCTTCTCTGCAGCTCTCGCAGCAGCCTTCTCCTCAGCAATCCTGCGTCGCTCTGCTGCCCTCTCGGCTGCAGCAGCTCTCTTCGCTGCCTTCTTGTCTGCTTTGGCCTGCGCGCTAGTCTCGGCAGGAGATGCCTTGCCTTCCGAAGCCTGCTGTCCCTCTCTCGATGCCTGATTATCGGCACCCAACGCAGGGAATTCCGTCGGAGACAGGGCAGGAAGTGGTTGGGTGGGTGAAACGGGTCTTGACGCTGTTGCGAAAAATATATGCAGCGGAGCAAGAAAATAGAAACAAAAGAAAACATAGTTAGCGTCGAACAAGACGCGGATGCCGTACCAAAGGGGAGGGAGACGTTCGTCGACATCCCGCTTGCCATGGGAGTGATATCAGGGAGTTCATACACAGCGTAGCACAGGACCGAGACTGACGAGGGCATAGAGGTGACCGGGCCGGGGCCATGACAGTATCAAGGCCGATGAAAGAATTTCCGCACTGGGAAGGCACGGCTCGGTACCTGGGACTCCCTCCCCTATGGGTAGATTTTAAAAGCTCACCTTGAACTGAGGACCCTCCTTGGGACATCTCCATATTCGTAGAAGGGCCACTCCCGGTGCCATGCGCAAGAATACTTGAGGGTACGGGGCTCGACATCGCGCTTTCAGCGAAATGCAAGCCTGGAGGAACCGCAGAGATGCTGTCCGACGAATGCTGAGTCGCGAAACCTGCTGCTACTGTCGCCGCCGCCGTGGTCATCACAGGAGACGAAAACCTTGCCGAGGACATGATAGCGGGGTCACTGAATGGCTGAGCGGGACTGTAGTGAAACGAATTCGCATGCCGTGGTTGCTGGTCTGTGGCCGGGAGTAGTACAGGTAGTATAGCGAAAATGGGTACATGTTCAACAAAACGATGCATGTCCGAAAAGTTACGTCAACAAATAAAGAACAGTAGAATTACACGAATAGAAGCCTCCCACCATACTGTGCCACGTTGCGCATGGACGCATCCCTCTCGCGACTTGACCGTATGAAGTCTCTCAACTGGGCTTCGCTGACGACGTCGTCGAAAGGCTGGAACCGACTCGGTTGATGCTGGGGATACGCAGCCTGCGCGTTCTGAACCAGGGGAGACGCGATGTTCGAGCCAGGCTGCGTGTACTCGGGCTGGCGCGTCGGGAAGTGCCACTGCTGAGGCTGGGGGTTGGCGGTGGGGGAGGTCAACCTGGGCGAACTGTAGAACTGCCCATGTGAAAAGCTGTCATTGGCGGTTATAGGTGACCCGTGAAGAGGCGACGAGGTAGCAGTCGATCCCTGGCGCCCACGAGCGAAGCCAAATCGAGACACCTGCCTCTCTTCGTCCAATCCGCTGAGAGACGAACGCCCAGTCGGAGCCGAGGTATCCTCACCAGCCTCGGCGAAAGGATTGAAGGAACCGCTGTAGTTCTGCGACAGTGGAGACCCCTTCGCCATCGACTCGTAGAGGGGCCGACTCGGATTATGGGGAATAGCAAGACCAGGCGGCGTCCCGTACGGGTTCGCTAGATGCGGCGACCTCAATCCAGGGAAGGTATCCAGGTAGTTACCTTGGAACGGAATATTCGCCTCCGCCTCAAACGGTGGAACGAGCTCAACTTCCTCATTCGTGTCACTCGCGAGCTTAGGATCCAGGTTGAAGCTGAATCCTCCCTCATCGCCGCCTTGCAGATGCTGCAGCATGCGATCCAGGTCGGGGAAGGGATTAGTTCCGCTCGTCGTCGTCGGTGCTTCCCGCCGTGCCTTGACATCATCCAAGAGCGCCTGCATCTGCGCAGACATCTGGTACGAAGACTGCGACGGTACCATGCCGATCTGCGGAGACTCTGTCTGGAGACGCTTGGGCGGAGGCAGACCAGGAGGTGCGGTGAGCCCTGGGGGTGGACCAGAAAGTCCCGGAGGCGCAGACGGTACAGAAGACTGCACAGAATCCACGGACTGTGGCCGCGGTGCTGGTGAAGGCGAGGCCACGTCCCGAGATCCTACATCAGATTCGACAGCAACAGAAGACGTCGGCGACCGGGGCGGCGTCTTGTCCTGTTCCTTCACGCGGGCTATCTTCGCGTCTGCAGGTGTGCTGGGTCTCGGAGCTGTACTAGCTGGCGTAGGCGGTCTGGACGACGACGGCTGGGAGGTCGCCTTGGCAGAAGCAGCAGCAGCGGTAGTGCGAGGGTGACGTGGGGCGGATGCCTTCGATTCGGCAGTAGAAGGGGCAGTTGACGAGGAAGCACCTATTCGAGGCTGTCTAGTGCCTCCTCTCCGACTGCTTCTTGCAGTCGACGCTTGATTAGCAGCCGCACTATTATTATGCAATGCGGAGTTCCCAGACCCCTTCTGTGCCCATGATGCGCCGCGTGGTAGACCAGCTAGAAAAGCGTCAAATCTACGAGAACGAGACAGGGCTGCGTGTACTCACGTTCTGCCTCATCAGCCTTCTTGATCGTGAACGTACTCCTCGGCCGATTCTCCATATCCTTCAGCGTATGTTTCCTAGCGTACAATCAGTATCCACCCTTCCCTTGAAAGAGGCAAGCAACTCACAAGGTCGTCAAATCCTCCTTTGTGAAACAATCCTTCTCATCTCCCCACTCGTGCAAGTTCATACAGCTGTGGTCATTACACGTCTGCCCGCGGAGGAACGCCATGCAATACTTCGCCGTCCCGTAGCTCGCGCGCATCACATCATTCCCGCCGCCAGGCGAGGGCGCACCATCGACGCCCGCGATCGCGCGCGCCGCGTCCTCACGCCGGTGGTACGTGATGTACAATCCGACGACGGGCGACCGGCCGCCGGGCGGAGAGCGCTTCACGAGCACGATCTTCGTGATCTTGCCGTACTGCCCGAAGTACTCGTTCGAGCGGAGCGTCGGGATGAGCTGTTGGATGAGGTCAGTGGGATAAGTGGGATAAGGAGTGGGGAGGGTATATGCGCGGCGTACCTCCTCCTTGGCGAAGCGCGGGCCGATGCCGACGACGTAGACGACACTTCGCTGGACGACGCGCACGTTCGCGAGGTGGCGCCGGCCGAGCGCGTCGAGCTCCTTGCGCTCCCGCTCCCGCTGCTTCTTCTGCTGCATCAGACGCTTATGGCTAGGGCACGAACGTTAGTGCTCAGCCAAACAGCAGAAGGTCCGAAGCGTAAACACTCACTCTTCCTTGTTGATCGGCTTGAACTGCACATTCTCGTCCGAGTATTCCCTCCGACACGCAGGGCAGCGGCCGTTCAGGTTCTCCTTGATATGGTGCCAGCAGAACCTGCATATCTTCGAATATCCCTCTTAGCCACAGCACATCAAGCTACGTTAAAGCGACGTACCTGGTAACCACACACGCAGGGCTTGAAGTTGAGATCCGAGATGTCCATTTCCTCGAGACAGAGCGGGCACTCCGCGTCTTCCTACAACGCCGCGCGGGGAGACGCGCTCGAATACCGACTTACATAGGAGCAATGCAGAGCACTCACCGCCTCGTCGTCGCTCCAGTACGCGTCCTGCACGCCGGCGAGGACGTGCGACTTGGACTGTGCGGAAGCGCTGCTATGCGAAGACGGGAACGAGTGGTTTCGACTGGCCGCCATTGCTGTGCGTGATATCGTCGCAGAGGGTTGTTTCGGAGGGGTTGTAAATAGACGGAGAGAGATAGAGGTGTGCGTGCGTGCTGCCAGGTTGCGAGGCTCGGGGATGCTGCAGGGACGCGACAATGAGGCAATGTCAGGGAGGTTTTCTCCCGCCTGGTGGCGTTGTTGTGCCTTGTTTGGCTACGCTTCGCTTTGGCGCGTGAGACTCTTGGGTGGCACCAGGTTTGGAGGAGAAGGTGCTCCAGCCTCCAGGGGATGTCTTATATCTACGGATGCTACAGCGTCTGTCCTGGAGCTATGTGGGTGAGACTTGTCTGCGTCGCGGTTATCTGATACCTCTTCTGCGCTTTACGGGACTCGGGAAAGCACCCGGAAGCCCCAAACCCACGGCACAGCCAAAGTGAAGCTTAAGGCCATCTGGCTAAAATAGACAGAGTATGAGATATGTATAGGATAATCCGCTCCGTCTATTACGGATAATACATGGCCGACGAAGCAGTCGTGTGTGGGCAATAAAGGGAATATCGATACACTTGTTTTGGTGAGTAATCCTCCGAGCTCAGACGTCAAAATCGTCGTCGTCAAGTACTGCTTTCCGGCGTTGATACTAACACGCCATGAGAAAAACACCGTCATCAGCAGTGATCACAGTGATTATCAGACAACACTCACCACTATCGCGCCTTTCGTCCCGGATCCTTTCGACTGAGCGTCCTCCATCTGCGAACCATGGTTCATACTCTGCTCCAACATAGATCACCCAACACTCACCTGGTCAAGCAGCTCGATAAGTTGCTGCTCGCTGACTCTACCTCGCAGCTGACCCGTCTGAGCCATCCTCAGCAGGATAGACTCGACCTGCCGGGATCGCTCCGCGCTCACGAGTGCTATGCGGGCCACTAGAACAACAAGCAAATACAGGCACAATCGTTCCGTGCCCAAGGCTCCTTTTCACATCCATGCGCAGACAGACGTACATCGTTCCCGGGCAGCAGAATCCAACACCGTCGCGAGCAAATCTCGCCGCATCTGCTCCTCCTGCGCCTTCTTGCCCTCGTCCTCGGCGCTCTCGCCAGGCCCGTTCGCCTGCTGGAGCTGGTTCATCCGCGCAGCGCGTATCGCGGCAAGCTCAGGATCCGCCATGACAATTCTGCAGTCGAGTACAATGAGCGTGCACTGTCAGTAGTCAGTTGCACGGACTCGGACAGGGACGCCGCGATCGAAGCAGTGCACGTGGGCCTTCCTTTTCGGGACACAATACGAGACGCGCTTCTTTGTCGCACTGGGGCACCGCCACAACGTGCTCTTGTGCTCTTTGTGCCCGGTTTATTGTTCCAGTCATTAGGCAGGCGCGCTATAAAAAGAGGATGCCTGCAATGAAGCCAGGATCCCACCTTCTTCCCAGTCCCGCCATCAGCCCCTACCCGCCGCTAATAATATTCGACCGCGTCGAACTTGCTGGCCAATTACTTTCAGACTAGCTCTAGTTCTACTTCAAACCTTTAATCGAGTTCAAGACACGAAATAACGCGCTTTATCATGTTCTTCAAGTCCGTCGCTGCCCTTGCCACCCTCTCGCTCGCAGCCGTGCCCGTTGTGCGCGCTGCCCAGCATGCAGTAACCGTCGGAGGACCCGGAATCCTCAAGTTCGATCCTGAGACTTTGGTACGCATTGATTGTTTTTGTATTGCGTACAAGCACTGAAGAAAATACGCGAATAGACCGCCGATCCAGGAGACACTATCATCTTCACCTTCAAGCAGAAGAACCACACCGTCAGCCAGTCGACATTTGCCAACCCATGCCAACTCATGGACGGCGGCTTCGACTCTGGCTTGTAAGTCCGCCACCCTCACAACAGATACCAAATAATCATTATACGTCTCCAGCGTACCAGTGGCAGACAACAACACCAACGGCCCCTTCCCCACCGCCCAGTTCACCGTGCAAGACACCAACCCCGTCTGGGTGTACTGCCGCCAGGCGAACCACTGCCAGCAGGGCATGGTCTTCGCCGTCAACCCCGGCGACAAGTTCCCAGCCTTCCAGGCCGCCGCCACCGGCAACACCACCTCCACCAATTCGACGTCCACCACCAACTCTACCTCCACCGCGACGACAGCGTCCGTGGTGACCGTCACCGCGACGGTGACCGTCGGGGGCGGGCAGGCGGTGACGACGACGTACGGCTCTTACCCCGGCTCGTCGGCACCTACATCTGCTGCGTCGACGGACCACAAGGTCGTCGTCGGCGGGCCGAACCAGCTCACGTTCAGCCCGGCGAATATCTCCGCGCAGGTCGGCGACACGATCACCTTCGAGTTCCAGTAAGCAGCTGTTCTCCTTATCCCGGGTCATGTGGTATTTAACATCTTGCGTGCAGTGAGAAGAACCACACCGCGACGCAGTCGAGCTTCGCCAACCCCTGCCGCTCCCTTACCGACACCTCCACGAGCGGACAAGTCGGCTTCGACTCCGGATTGTAAGTCGCCCCTCCCCCTGCTCCTCCCCTCCCGTTCTTCCCTTTCTCACTCCTCCCTCCCCCAATAGCATGCCCGTCAGCAGCGACGCCCCCACCTTCCCGACCTATACCATCAAAGTGAACGACACCGCGCCGCTCTGGGTGTACTGCAGGCAGGCGAACCACTGCGGGCAGGGCATGGTCTTCGCCGCGAACGCGGTCGAGTCCGGCGCGAACAACTTCGCCGCGTTCCAGGCTAAGGCCAAGCAGCTCAACGGCACGTCCACCTCCAGCTCCTCAACGCCCTCCGCCACCAAGTCGAGCGCGGGCGATAGGAGGAGCAACGTCCATAGAGATGCGGGCGTGGCGATGGCGGTTATCGCTGCGGCTGTCGGGATGCTCCTATAGTGAGACGAGGGATACGACGCACGACACGACTGTTACGATTCGTCTTTCGCTCTTGGGGCGCAGGCCACTGGTGGCCCGCGCATAATGGTCTCTCTTTGCTTGCCTATCATCCACGAATGTATCGATAGAACTCGGACTTACTCGCGTATACTGTAGCATCTACGTAGTGTAATACTACAGTCTTTTCTCTTGCCTAATGCACAGACCGTTGGGATCCCACCAGCAGCGCGAACGCAAGGTCACTCAATCACCGCTCACATCATCAGCGTCGTCCGTATACACCGCTACCTACGCAGCAGCAGCAGCACCGCCCTGCGCATGCCCGCTCCTCGCCCTCCACTCCGCCAGCCAGTCCACACTCACCGGCTGCACGCCCTCCCACGTCGTCCCCCGCGTCAGCCTTGGCAGGTAATGCTCGACCCTCGCCAGCGCCCACTTCAACCACACGCGCTCCTTCGCTCTTTCCTTCTCGAGCTTGTTCTCCGGCACGGGGAGGGGCGGCGCGCCGGTGACGAGGCGCTGCAGCGCGGGCACGAGGGTCAGCGCGACCACGAGGCTCGGCGGGGGTCTCGTCTTCGTCTTCCCCTTCTGCTCAACCAGCTCCGGGTTCTCCTTATCCGCGGAGGACGAGGGGGAGGACTGCTTCTGCATCTCCAGCTGGTGCCGCCGCGCGTCGCGCAGACACGCCGAAGTGAGCATCGCGCACGAGACGAGGTCGGACGTGACGGGCGGGAGCTTGTACGGCCCGAAGAGCGCCGCGGCCTGCACGACCTTCGCCACGGGGTGCTCCTGCTGCAGGGAGTGCAGGAACTGGTGCACCGCGCGCTGAGACGCGGGCGCGGCGGGGAGGCTGAGGGAGTGCTTTTGGTAGTCGGAGAAGACCTCGAGGGCGATGAGCGGGCAGTGGAGCTCTTCGCAGCGGCCTGGCAGAGCAGTCGCGACTTAGCCACACGAGCAGGATGAGTAAGAAAGGGAGGGGAGACGCACGGATGAACGCCTCAGCGATCCTGGGCGAGAAGACCCGCCCGCCCTCGACCCAGCGCGGGAAGAGCGCGACGACCTCGCGCACCTGCTCGGGCGTCGTCGCGAGCCCGAGGAGGTGCACCCACGCGCTGTTGCGCACCTGCTCCGGGAACTTGCCCGCGGGCGGGTGCTTGCCGATGCGGTCGGAGACCCACTGCCGCAGGTTGTTGAAGCGCTGCAGGCGTTCCTCGGGGGAGAGCTTGCGCTTGCGGGTGGAGGTGGAGGCTCTGGGGGAGGTGGGAGCGGGGGCGGGGGAGCTGGCGGGGGAGGAGGAGGAGGAGAAAAGGTCGCCGTCCTTGGATGCGTCTGCGTCGTCCTCGGCGAAGAGGTCGTCGATGAGGACCTTTTGCTTCTTCTTGTAGACTTGTGGAAAAGTCAGCGCCTGCCAGACGGAACGCAATGAACAACGCACCAGGCAGACTGCTGTGGATATTCCGCTGTAAGACAAGGCTACGACCGGTCCATGGTCGACACGTCCTGGTTGCCCGTAACAGAACGCTTGCCATGGCTGCCTGCAGATGGTCGTTGTGGCTTTGCTAGACTTGGATCGAGAGGAAAATGAGTTCCCACGGTTCCTTCCTTGCGTCTTCATTTCGACATGCACTCCTCGTTCTTCGACTGCCCAGCGCTCAGAAGTGGGTTTCGACGACGTATCGCGCTTCTGCTTTGTGCACGTCGTTGATGTCGACCTTATTCTATGATTGCACTGCACTGCGAGTTCACAGACCCGAAGCTCATCAGGGTCAACTCCGAGTCAGGTATCTGACAGTCCACATAACGGTGGAAGACCAACGGGCATTATGCATATCTCTTATACGCCGGATGCGAACCAACGTATCTTTTCTACCATGGGACTCCTTGGATCCCTGCCGTGAACTCGTACCAGAGTCTCACCATGCGTCCTGGTACAAGTTCCCGTCGCGGACCCTCGAGCGTACCGACAGGTCCAGGTTCCCACCTTCCCTCGGGCCTCCAGCAATCAATGTAATTGACCCGGTTCCGCTCGTGATGAACAGCTCGAGCCTGACTGCTTCGCTGGAGCCACTTGGCCCTCATCCGGTCTGTCTAACATACATACTCGCTTCACACTTCACCTGTAATATTGTGGATCTTCGCTGGCCTCTCAATAGCGTCGGGGTACGTCGAGCACCGCTGAGATACAGGCACGACAGCCGTGCCTGAACTAGTCTGAGCGCTCACAGAGTGGCCTTGAGAATACCTCAAGTACCATGCCTCCTGCTACCGCAGTCTGCAGCCTTCATCGTCAAAATGCCTGTCAGGCCTCTCTGGATTGTCACCGCTGCAGTCGGCCTTACTTCAATCATCTTAGGCTCCCGCCTAGGTTTTTACGACCGCGCCCCTCTCATCCTTTTCAAGAATCGATTTGGTCTCCTTGACGGGAACATCTACTCCGATGGTCCTGTACCTCTTGTCTAAGTGCTATGGTCTCTGAACACGCGTTCACGCGTCGCGGACAGTCCCTCCCGAAGTCGTCCCCGACGCCTACTATATCAGAGTCGGCGACGAACTTAATGCCGGCAACGCCACTAACTCAGGCCGTACTGCCCAATTATCTACCCACCTTCTGACCGATAACCCTGCCCGTCCAAGACGACCTCGAAGTCAAGGTCCCCGGATGCCCGAACATCGCCTTCACCCCGCTCCCCTACACGCACGCCGTCTCCGCGCACTGGATCAATCTCCGCTACCCCATGGGAAACGCCCAGGGGAACCCGCTCGACCCGCACTACGTCGCCTGGCCGGCGCACGAGCGCACGGCGGGGGCCAACACGTACGGCCAGAAACATATCTACGAAGTGCAGACGAGTACGCACGATACGACAGTGGGCATTACATACCACAATCAAATATTGATGTCGTGATTGCAGTCAGTCGCGATGTCCATAGCATACTTCAAAACGCTTCTGGGACTGGGGCGGCCAGACGTTCTGCGGGTGGGCTGCGAAGTACATCGCTGTGGGCTATTCCTCGCGCACACTGGCTCGCTGGTAGACTAACGGCGGGTGTGCAGAACTCAGGGACCATCGGCCACCAGCTGGCGTGCCTCCCCCACGATAACAACCCGTACAAGCCCTGGATGCCGTTGCTCGAGCAAGTGTCCAACGGGTCGAAAGCGACCGTGCGCTCGGGTTCCTTATAGCCTACGTACTCTGGCTAACCTTGCGATGCGCCAGGCCACAAACGGTAAGCACCTGCGCCAGAAAGCCTCCTTCGACAAGTACAACTTTACCAAGGTGTCCGTGTCGCGATCGGTATGTGTCCCCTCCCTCATCTTATCGTCTCGTGTGGGCGATTGTATGGGTGATACGTACAGGCCGCGGGGGTGTGGTCGTACATGAGCGCGCCGGAGAGCCAATACTCCTTCGAGCAGCAAGCGGACTGTACCTGCGTCGCATGGCGCGCGGCTCCAGCAATAATCATTAACCCGCGAGATATACAGGGCGGGGTGGATGAAGTGGTATACCGAGGTGCGCTGTTTCTCGGCGAGGCCGTCGGGACAGGTGAGCTCACGAAAGACGCTGCGCGTGCAGCAAGGCGTCCCCCCGCCGCACGTCGGCGCGGCTGCGCTGTACAAGGCGCACATCCTCGACGTGTTCGTGCCCCGCCTGCGGGTGGGGGTGGACGACGTGATCAAGTGGTGGAGGGCCGCCCACGGGGACAGCCCGCAGACTGTGCGTCCCCCCCTCTCCCCCTCTCGGGGTCAGCGCTGACATCCCGTCCCCATCCCCAGGTTAGGCTCAACTTCAATTCCGCTTTGGACGACGGCCAGGTGGTGCCAGTCACCGCCCACATGCTGCAGCCGTATATCAGGGGAGTCATGCCGGACGGCGAGTTCGACTGGGTGAAGAAGATCGATTGGTCGTGAAGTACATCCTGTACACGGCCTGTAGTCTACTGTCCCCAATCATGCGTGGAATGGCTCGCCGATGCGGGTGGCTGCACAGATGGGCTACGCTGCTGGCGCGTCAAGGTCACCAGATCTCAAACTCGAGCTCTCAGCGACGGTGGGTCCGCACAGCTCCTTCCTGGCCACCACCGACGTCCTGGACCCATCGGCAACCTTCCCCGTCCGTGCTCTCGAGCAAGACGTCAGAATCGACAGGTGGTCGCTAACGTCTATGCATGCGTGGCTCGTGGGCTCCTGAGCAACTCCCTACGTCGGCTCCTCACAATACCCAAGCCCTCCTCGCGCTCCAGTCTCCAGGCCCGGGCCTCCCCGACGTGGCTCGCTGAACGCAGCCAGTCTGCACTATCCATCGCCGAATCGACCCAGTAGTCTGTAACTCAACGATGGGGCAAGCTGTCTGGCCCCGCCGCCGTGAGCACTGGTGAGTACGCGTGTTCCGCTGGAAATATACCGCACGGCTCCCGAGCTTCGTGGACGGCGCATGCTCCGCTCCCACCGGTGTAAGCACCTCGGGCCAGCAACGTCGCCATGAAACTCTGGGGGGGACGGACGCACGATGGTATGCGGACGTACGGTGGTATGCAGAGAGAACGTCCGCTGTGCCTGTGTTCGCTACATGGTATATAGTTGTGTGCTTGGTAGTCCATGATACATAGCGGTATCGGTACACATCCATCTTACGCCGCAGTACAACAATCCACCCGTGCTGCCATTCTCATACATACGCCTCGACGAACGCGCCCCACTTTTCGATGACAGGCTTGACGATGGCCTCCCACTCGCGGCCCTTGTAGCGCCCGTTCTCGACGCGCGCGAAGGAGAATATCTCCTTGTGCTGTTTCCCGCCTGTGCGGCCATTGCATTGACCGTGAGCCTCGGCCCAACAACGAAACGAAGGCGCGGAGGACAAGACTCACAATCCGGACACACCTTGAACACCCTCCCTCTCGCACGCTGGACGCCCTTGACCGCGCCCACGCCAGGCCAGCCGGGATCCAGGTACACCATCCCCGCCGCGAGATCGCCGAGCTCGAGATGCACGAGGCGCTCGACGCGATGGCACCACGGGCCCGGCGGGCCGACCTGCAAGCGGCCGCGCATGGCGCCGTCGCCCCAGGGCCAGTACCCGCGCAGGACTTGCTCGCGCGAGCCGCACTGCTTGGACCACTGGTCGAGGCGCTTGACGGGGTTGGTGGCGCGGCCGACTTTGAGGTGGATGTGTTTGGCGGGGGGGAGGATCTCGAAGGCGTAGATGTAGCCGGGCTCGTCGGCGGCGGAGCGCGCGCGCTCCATCTCGGTGCGCAGCGCGACCTGCGTGGGCTCGCTGAGGTAGGCGGGGATCCAGTCTGCGGGTGCGATTGTGGTCAGACGCGGGACGAATACGAGAAGGAACGCGCGACGGACCGGAGAACTTGATCCAGTCCGCGCCGGTCTTGCGCGAGTAGAAGCCGGTGGGGGCCATGATCTCCTTGCTATGCTGGTGGCAGTACCTCGGCGGCTCCTCGCCGTCTTCCCCTGCGTCGCCCGCACCCTTGACCATGCGCGCGCAGCGCTTGCCCGCCTTGGTGACGCCGCTGCACTGGACGGCGTCGGCCGCGGAGGAGCTGACGACGGGCGAGGGCGGCGGGGACGAGCTGGCGCGTTTGCGGGCGGGGCGGGGGTTCGGTGAGGAGGAAGAGGACGAGGGGCGGGGAGGGCGCGAGGGTTTGAGCCCCGAGTCGGAGAGCGGGCGGGCGGGGCCTGGGCGCGGGGCGGTGGGCGTCGGGGGCGGCGAGGACGCGGGCGGAGGACGGCCCGGGGGAGGCGACAGCGCGTACTGCATCGTCAGCGACTGCGGCTGGCCGTAGTGGTGCTGGGGCACGGGGATGGCGAGCATCGCGGGCGGGCGGGGCAGCGGGCCGGGGGCGGGGGGCGAGGGCAGGTACGGCGCGCCATTGGCGGGCGAGGGGAACGCTGGCGGGGGCGGGAGCGGCTTGGAGCGGGGCGACCAGAAGCCGCCGACGAAGCGTTTCTTCCGGGGCTGGGCGTCGTCTGCGAGGGCGAGCGCGCCGAGGCGGTCGGGGAGGTCGTCGGCGGGATCGGGGCTGGCCATTGTCGGCGGTGGCAGACGCGCGCGGGCAGAACGCGCATCTGCTAGATGAGGCTGTGCTGCGGCTGTGCACCTGGCTTTGACTCCTGTCACGTCACAGTGTCTCTGAATGTCCCATGTCCAACGTTCAACGTTCAACGTTCAACCCTTGAATCTCTGCCCTGAATTTATAACCAAATATCTGGCGCTGATACGCGCATGTCTTTGGCTATAAACTCAGATCACAGTCCCTTGAGTACGCCGACATATCCAGGTCCCTACCTTTTCCACCAGCCGCGGGGTACGTGTCGTTCAGTGCGCAGCTCGGCCTTTTTGAATGGTCCATCTAATCCAATGGTACACCTCCTCGATGCACCGCGCTGCAGCTCGCTGGACAGTTCTCCCATAGCGTTCTCTGTCCAAGTCAAACGACCGAGTTCACAGTGTAGGCGGGACGCTAAAGTCAGTTCAACCGACGCAAGCCCGCTACGCATCCGGAGGTCATGTCCGTCCTGTACACCCGCGCGCTGGAATTCGAATCTGCGTCCAACCCGCGCGACCCGCATCACTACGTCTGCGCATACCACGTGCAGGTGAGCCTAATAAGCACTGGGTTTCGCGGTTATATTCTGTCTACGGGGCATTGCCGAGATCGTTGTGCTATAGTCGCGAGCACAAGAAGACGCTTCCGTCATCTGGAGCCGTAATAGCCAGACCTTCTGCAAACTCCGATGGGCGGCCAAGTACATCCCGCTTCTGCGCAGGTCTGGAACTGACTTGCAGGCAGGAAGTGGCTACCCA
Organism: Gloeophyllum trabeum ATCC 11539; assembly: GCF_000344685.1. Lineage (NCBI taxonomy): Eukaryota > Fungi > Basidiomycota > Agaricomycetes > Gloeophyllales > Gloeophyllaceae > Gloeophyllum > Gloeophyllum trabeum. Next base: position 2,725,707 of record NW_006920412.1, on the reverse strand, counting down.
GTGACACTCGACGACGGCATCACTTCCCAATCAACTGCCAGCACGATTGCCTTTCATAATACCTACGCAAGTGTTCTACTTCTATCCTACACTACAAAGACAGGTGGGTCAACAGAATTCAATGCGCCCCATCTCCCTCGACGAATCTGCTCCACTTTGTAATTACCAGCTTGGACTATCAGCCCCCACGCCCGCGCCGTGCTTGAGCTTGACCCGCGGAAACGCAAAGATCTCCCGATGCTTCGCGTCGCCTACCCATCGTCAGCCGCTCCTAACCTCCCAGGACTCACGTTCCGCGCACGACTCCTCCAGCCTCCCCTCCCCTCGCCGTGTCCAGCGGCGCCGAGCGCCACAAGACCTGCGCAGCACGCCCGTCCCCGCGTCGGCGTGGGTGCGTGGATGTACCCCGACTCGTCCGCCGGGGAGAGTGTCCTGGACATCGCTGGCGCAGGGCTCACGCCTGCGGCCTGGGTGTCGCCAGGGGTCGACATAATCGACATCTGCCAGAGTGCCGAACAGTGTGCACGTCAGTCGTCCGCATATCTGACCACCTGGGAACGCACGCCAGCCCGCTGCGGGTCGAGTCCATGCGGGCGTCCGTTGGCCCGGTCTCCCAACGTGCTGGAGACATGTACACACACCGGCGGGCATTGGCAGTGGATCGTGAGCACGGCTCATCCCGCTTCGTCCGGCACCCGCAGGTCAGAGGGACCAAGTACGACAGCCGAAGCGGGCCGGAGGAGGCGATACGCGCTGGTTCCCTTTCGCGGGCGGAGACAGTCTTGGGCTCGGAGGGGGGGGGAGGGGTGGCCTCTACGCCTGCTTCAGAGCCACGTGGGTGAACGGGAAGCGGGGATCCTGGACAGCCATTTTCGTCCGATTCGTCCTCGCCCGAGCTGGGTTGCGTGAGGGCTGCGGGGCTGCAGGGCTGGGGTGACGAGGACGCCGTCTCAGCGGAACAGTACGCGCAGGTGGCTCGGCTACGCGCTCCCGGGGGACACTCACACCAGCATTTCTTTGGACTTGTTGTTCTGGTCCTTTCAACGAGGGAGAGCTTCTCCAGCCTTGGCGTCAAGTCGCCCACCATCGCCGCAAGCAAATCCGACCAACCGCGGGGTGCTGTCGAATCTGCAGTACCGTGACTTACAGTATGACTTCGGTGGATGTCCGTCCTGAAAGGTCCTGGTGGAGAAGCGCCATTTATCGTTTTCAGAGCACTTATCCGGCGTTCTCGGATCGGGTACTACTACCAAGAACTGCTGATGACTCGACAATGCATGCCACCCGTAGCCCGACGAGCCGCGTGTCCCCGTGTCTGATGGCAAATCACAGTCGAGATATGCCACTGGAGTATGAAGAGGTATACCAGGCTGTGGGACTGAATTTCTGACCAAGACGACGCGTTGCACTTGCAGCCTCCGTCGTGATTGGAATACCGTAGCCTTTTCAGGCTTGTCGCATACCGGAAAGGGAAGCTGTGGCTTCACGCGGAGGGAGGTAGCTTTACTGCGCCCCCGTGCAAACATGTACAAAGATACCATATCGAGAAGAAAGTCATGTGACGCCGGCAAACGCGGACTTCCCTCCGGGCGCATGTCCGACTAGTTAGAGTAACCACTAGGGACTAAGTGACTCGTATAGATAGGAAAACAAAATTTTGTATTCAAATTTGTAGACCTGTGATACATATAGTTGACAAAGATACTACAGAAAGGCAATAGTGCATAAAGGTAGTTAATAAACCCTAACCCTGCCAAGGAAGAGAAAAAGCTTGCACAATCATGAATTGAACCGAACACCTCCGGCAAAGGCGATCACCATTCTAACAACTAGACTACAGGAGCACAATGGTGTTCGGAAATAATATAAATATGTTCGCTCAGGCATAGCCAGCTTACGCAATGCGTTTACATTCTTTATTTTTAGTGACGTGGCCGGGGGCGTCGGAGGTCACATGATAAAATTCTCGAAAAGGTAATATTTGGTCATGTTTGCACGGGGGCGCAATAGCAAAGACGCGCGGAGGGCGGTCATGTGGATACATCGGTTTGCACGCATTTGCCTATTTCCTATTTCGTATGTTTAGCCGTATGTTATTTCCTGAACACTCTTCCTTAGTTATTCCACAGACATTTTCCGAAACATATGATTTCATTATGTCGATTACTTCCGCTTTAGGTCTACGTCATATTGTCTCAGTTACTGTATTTATTTAGCTGTACTTCGTCGAATATACGCCAGAATTCTCCTCTCGCGTCTAAGTCTGACCGGTTTTCAGCCCGAAGACGTGGGTGTAATCACACTTTTGCAAAAGTGTGGGTTTACTAGTGCTCACACTGGAGACAGGTCTCTCAGCTAGCTTCGAACTCTTGTCGACACCGCTTTACTTCGTCGCCGTTCCTCGACGCCGCTCGAATACTACACCTTCCATATCGGGTAACTCAGACAGTACGTATCGTCGGCCGACATATCCTGCACGTACTAAGCTACCCCCGTTATTATGGAGCAGGCACAAGACGCCCTTGCTGCCCTTGCGAATACTTTGAGTCCCGAGGCGTATAACGCCCTCCGGAACATTTTTGTGGATATCGACCACCGGCTTACCCAGGCTCAGAACACGGCTGCTACTATACAGGACATCCAACACATCTTCCAGCAAGCGCTCTCCAACGCCCAGTTCACCGTTAACACCCCTGCTCCCCAACCACCGCCTCCGCCAGCTCCCCCTCAGCCTCGACCCGCTAACATCAAAGCCGAGCTCCCGTACTTCCGTGCCGGGATTCTGAGGACGTACGTGCTTGGTTATCTATAATCG
>NW_006920412.1:2706126-2718898 GCF_000344685.1 Gloeophyllum trabeum ATCC 11539 | reverse complement strand
CTGCGCAACCTCTACAACGGTGAGCGCCTCCGACGCTACACTCCTTCCGCTCCCGAGCCCGACCTCTGGTATTCGTCCGCTGACCTCCAGCGACGGGACGCGAAGGCGCGTAATGAGGCGCGCTTCCGCAACCGACGCGTTTGATGCGTTATCGGACGCTTATTATCTGACTGGACTTACGAGCTTTACGGACTCTTTGCATTCCTTATGGACACTTTGTACGTTCTCATTGCTTGTAACTTTTGCAGGAGCAAAAGGACTTAACGAGGGGATGATGTGGATACATCGGTTTGCACGCATTTGCCTATTTCCTATTTCGTATGTTTAGCCGTATGTTATTTCCTGAACACTCTTCCTTAGTTATTCCACAGACATTTTCCGAAACATATGATTTCATTATGTCGATTACTTCCGCTTTAGGTCTACGTCATATTGTCTCAGTTACTGTATTTATTTAGCTGTACTTCGTCGAATATACGCCAGAATTCTCCTCTCGCGTCTAAGTCTGACCGGTTTTCAGCCCGAAGACGTGGGTGTAATCACAGTCACTTGAAGCCACGCGAGTCTTTTCGGGCCGCCTAGCGTACTACAAAGTGCTTCTTTGTTTCGCCAACGGTGAAGTCTCAAGCGCCTTCTCCGATTTCCATGTTCACAGCTCTAGCGACCTACCTGAATGCTCATACATGGACACCTCTTACTAGTACATATTACGGATCCTGATAGTGCCGCCTGACATAGTCTCCCCACCGCTCAATCACCGGCTTCACCACCACCTCCCATACATCCACCCGCCCCCCACCTTCCTTGACACACTGGAATGCGAATATTTCTCTATGCTTCTTCATACCTACCCAGCCCCGCAGTCAGTGACTACACGCATTAAATTTGCATATATGGACTTACAATCCGAGCACTCTCCGGCCAGCCTCCCGCGCGTCGTCCTCGACCGGCTGGTTCCGGGCTCCTGTGCGCCCAGCTCCGGCCATCCGGGTTTCAGGTATGCCCCCCCTTCCGCCAGGTCCTCCAACTCAAGATGCACCAGCTGCTCCAGCCGGTGGCACCACGGACTCGGTGGCCCGACCTCCAGGAGCCCGGGCAACGCGCTCTGTCGCTCATTCCCTGGTGGAAAGGGCCAGCAACCAAGCAGCTGGGGCGCCGTATTGGGGCATTGCTTGCACCATTGAGAGACGCGCTCCCATGGGTTCTTGGTCCGCCCCACCTTGACGTAGGCGTGCGTCTCGGAGCCGTGCGTCTCCGAGTCCTGCGTCTCCGAGTCGTGCTTGACCTGGTAGGCGTAGATATACCCTTCCTCGTCGGCCTGCGAGAGCGCGCGATCGAGTATATCGCGCAGAGCGACTTGGGTGTTGTGGCTCAAGTATTTTTTGACAAACTCTGTATCGACGGCGAGATAAGGTCAGATGGTGCATACGAGCCGTCCGTCGGGAGCGTACCTGAGTATTCCACTTGCTTGTGTGTCCTTGGGGAACGGAAGAATTCCTGGGATAACAGTATCTTGACGTGTTGAGTGCAAAGCACTAAATCCTTTCTCTTCCACAACGGCACAGTTACCTCACGTGAACAGCGTGCACCTGATTGTGTGTGGGAACGGCACTGAACCTGCTCGGGCTTGTCCTGGCCATCCGATTCGGACTCGGAGACGGAAGCACATAAAGGTGCCGCTTCCTGGCTCGGGAGGATAGGAAGGGACTGCCTTGCATTGCGAGCAGACGAGCGCTGGGGAGGCTGGGACTTCTCATCGCTGTCAGAGGGAGGAGAAGAATGCGTCGGAGCCTGGCCTGACGGGGATGGCAGAGACGCCCTCGCCTTACGAGCAGAAGTGCGAGGGGACGGCGCGGGCTGGGCATTCGAGCGTGAGTTGCGCCTCGCGGAGGTTCGGTGGACAGAGCTCGGCGGAGCTAAGGCGGGCGGGTGGGCGGGAGTCGAGAGACGGGGGGACCGCCTCAATGGAGTCACAGGAGCAGACTGCGTGACGGGCGGCGCATAGCTCTCGTCTTCGTCTTCGGAAGTAGGTGTATACGGCGACGAGTCAGAGTCGAGCTCGTCATCGATATCTTCGAGTGGCACGTCCTCGTGCACAGCTGAAAGGGGCGCCGCTCCTCGACCTCTTGAGGATCTCAGAGACCTTGCAGGTGGCTGTCGCTCGGCCTCGCTCCCGATGGTAAGTTGTTGCAAGTATACTGTCACCTGGCCGATCAATTCCATGGCGAGTAGGCAAACGGAATGCTTGCAGGGGAGTTACGACGAGTCCATCATTTATGCGAATCCGGGGAATTCGAAATACAAAGGAACGGTTGTGACTCGGTCGACGGTCCGAACCGTGTTCTTGCATGCCACCCGCAACCCGACGAGCTTCCGTGTCCCCGTGTCTGATGGTAAATCATGGTCGAGTTATGCCACCAAAGTGTGAAGTATGTAGGGGTGTGGGATTGCAATACCTTATGGGGACGACGCGTTGTTGACGTTTGTTGACGCGTCGAGACGCCACCGTCGTGCAACGTTCGACGTTCGAACCTCCACGACGCCGTGCCAGCCTCCAGCATCCTCCTCTTCACCCCTCCAACTCTGAGAATGCTTCAAAGACGTCTTACTTTGAGCCTGGCTGCTCTCCTCGTCATGCTGGCCGTCCACCGACTGCTGCCAACACGACCTCCCTTGTCTTCACCCGCGGCGCAGCAGACCGTCACGATCCAAGGACGCTGGAAAGACACCAGAGCCTCGCTCCACTTGCCTCCTCTGGCCGATACGTTTACCTTCCCGCCGAACTTACACAAAGCGTCGCGTCCCCGACCGCCATCCCGCATAGACCTGCGCCGCCGGGACGAAGAAGCCGAGCTGCACTTCACGGAAGACGCGCTGAGGGAGCAAAGCCTCTCGCTCGAGGAGATGGGCAACATGTTCAGGGCAGTCGTACTCGCTGAGAAGGAGAACGCTCGGACAGCACCCGCAACACGGAACCAGGCTCGCAAGAAGGGAAAGGGCTAGCTCGCTTCTAGCAAAGGACTCGGACAGGCGCCGACATACGCAGGCAGAACATGACGCGAAGAATAGCGCGGTACGCTTCGAGCACGCTCACTGTCATTGTGCATATCACAAGATCACCCATTGTATCCGTAGTCCTCCGTTCCTGTATTATCACTCGATGTGTAGCATATCCGCGCAATCTCATAACATGATAGCAACGACAGCGTGATAGCAACACTCACTCCCCCTACGCCCCGCCCACCTGGCCCTTCCTCTCTTTCTCCCCTTGCTTGCTCTTCTTCCAGCTGACGAACTCGTCTAGCATCGTCGGCCAGGCCTGCTCCATATCCCCGTGCTCAGCACCGTGCATTCAGATGAGGCCAAGATAAAGCACTCACCCCGTCGGCATCGTAATTATCCAAGTTCCGGCTGACGCTTTCGCAGAAGTCGAGCGTCTAGGGCAGACGGACATTAGGAATACAACTATGTCATCGCGAAATGCGTACCATTTGCCAGAGGTCCTTGTTAACTCCCTTGAACGTGCCCTTCTCCTGCGAACGTAGTCATATCAGCAGTCCTATCGCATGAACGATGCAAGTCCACTTACGTTGATGAATTCGAGTATGTCTGACATTATAGGGTACTTGGGAACGACCAGCACAGACCAGAACGGTACCGCCATCTGCGACATGCACCCATCAAAATCAGCCGTCAGGCAACCAAGTGCCCCGAAGCATACCTCGATGTCGATATTCCTCGACCCCCTGCTCCCAGGCGCGTTCAGCATTCCACCCGTAATTGGATCATGGCAAAACTCACTCGGTCTTCGCCAGCCCAAAGCAGAACTGGTACAGCTCCACGAACGCCTCTTTTTTGCGCAGCGCGTAATCAAAGTAGCGTTCCCTGTTATACGGCCCGTCAAGCTCGGCCATCGACACGGCCGCCTTTGCACCCTTCTTATGTACCGAGCTCGCAGGCGTGCTAAGTCGCTTGATCGGCGGCTTGTCAAGGATGAGCAGGTCTTCCAGGTCCCGGAGGGCGAGCGCAAGCACAGATAACGAAGATATCCTGTACCCCCCCTCCGTAAGACGTATACAACGATGTGATATACGAGCGCGACGCACCTAAGCTCTGTCATCCCCTTCACCCACTCCTCCCTCGTGATCTTCGCCATCTCCTTCGTGCGCAGCTGCCACGCAAGAATCAGCGGCAGCGCGCCGTCCATCGGCACCTCCGCGTCCGTGCACAACTTCTCCAGCCCCTCGGGGCCGATCACGTCCGGCTCGTCCGCATCCGCGTATTTCTCGAACAGCGCGAGCGCATCGGTAGCGCTATACGGCGGGTACGTCGGCTCCGATTTGCTGGGGGCGACGGTCGCCTTCTGAAACGTGGCTGTGTTAATGCATACGTGACGTATTCGGATCGCAAGACAGACGCACCTTCGACTTGGTGGGGAACTCTTCGTCGCTATTATGCACATTACGATTAGGAACGCAGCACAGGAAAGAGGACAGACGCATGCCCGGTGCGCGCCGGGTCAGAGCAGCGCCGACGAGTCACGACAGTCGTAGACGCTCTGGTGTATCGCGCAGCCTGAACACCCGACAGCGCGACCTTGTGCGGAGGAACAGGGGCGACAGAGGCACTGAGACGGGCAGCAGACGCGACTCACCCAGCAGCACCGTCGGCCTGCTAAACGGGAAGAAGTCAGAAACTAGTGGGAAATGCTGTGCAGGAAGCAGGAATGTGATATTCACGTCATTCGTTCTATTTTTAGAACGTGTTTTGGACGTTCAGGGTGTTGTGGCAAGTTTGAGAGATGGGTCAGGAAGGGCGGGGCATGCATGGAATTGCGCGGAGAAAGAAAGGGGACGCACTCCGGCTTGGATTTGGCTTTTGATTTCGTCGTACGGGCGGGCTTGGTGGTGCTTGCCCCCTGGCATCGTGTTCACCGTTATGTGGCATGAAGAGAAACAGGATGTAGCACTCACAGCATGTTCTCTGTAGACAGATGGATACAAGATAACAGGGTAAGTAGGCTTGTAATCGTATGCCCGAACACCAGCACATACCCCGATGCTACCTTGCTCGCTTTTGCCTTGGCAGCTTTCGTGGCTGCAGCTTTCGGGGCAGCAGGCTTGGACTTCTTCAATCGAGGAGTATCCTATACGCAAACAAAGTATGGGTCACCCAGTGCTCCGCGCCGTACTGGAGCATGCATCATGAAGACAACGGACCTCTGTAACATCCGACGCAGCGTCGGAAACGGGTTTTGGTGGCACGCCTTTGGCAGGAGCAGCCTTACTGCCAGAGGAGCTCCCCTTGGTCGTCGAGGAACGCGTGGATCTCCGTGGTGCGGGTGCTGATGAAGTATCTGCCGCGTCCGCGGTGGCCTCTGCTTCAGGTCTCTTGCGCTATTACCTCGTGAGCTCTCCGTCCACAACCAAACATAGACGCGCCTACCTTGGGTGCCATGTTTTGACCTGTGTCACAGAATGTTAAGGATGCCGGCTCCTGAGCAAAGAAGGTGGCACAAGCGTGTATGCGGTAGTGGACGTTGAGCGAAGAGGAGCGCGTTCCGCTCGACATACTTACAGTACGATCACTCGGCATTGGCCGATCCGGATTGGCGCTCCGGAAATAGCGATGCGGACTTCTTTCAATTGTTCCTGCCCTGCCTTTCCCCTCTGTGCAAGTCCTACCAGCGCTGCTCGCCCCCCCTCCCCAGTCATGCATGTGGCACTGAGGACACCCGAAATCCTGCGAGAGATATTCGTGTCGCAGCTGGCAGTTCCACTTCCAGACTTTTCAGACGGCCTGGCTCTTGATACAGGGGATCTCCAAGCCTTCCGCTCGGCCCTTGCGACCCCGCCCGGAGTGAACGATGTACGAGAAATACGTGCAAACCTTCTTATGGCAGCACTTACATGTCGAACATTTTCGGGGCCCGCCCTGGACGGCCTTTGGCGATACGTCGACTCCTTGGTACCCCTTCTTTCCTGCCTATCTACCTTCCAATTCGACAAAGAGACCTGCACCTATGTAAGGCTTACCATTGAGCACACCGCTTTGTCTCCCGCCAACTGTAATGTCTATAGAAAATAGTCTCGGACATCCCCGATGAGGACTTCGGTGGATTCTATGCCTACGCGCGTCGCATCCGCTGGCTGCGACCCTCCCGTGACAGCCCTAGCATTGACGTGTCAGTATATACCTCCCTTTGGTCCAAGATCGACGGATGTCTTCTCCCAGGTCTTCAAATATTTGATCTTTCCGCTGCGCCAGACTACCCTCGCGTCGCGCCATCATCAGTGTTATTGTCCGAGTCCTTACATACTGTTGACATCTCAGCCTATCGTCGCATGTCACCAGGCACAATCAAGAATTTGGAGTATTACTTTAGTTGCATGGTGACCGAGTCTCCCAGCGTGCAGAAACTGCGAGTCTCCGCACATTTTGCATCAGCCTGTCTTTCACATCTGTCAGGGCTGCACAACCTGCAAGTGTTGGAGTTCCAGAAAGAATTGATATACTCAGCCCAAGGGCAGGGCGATGCGACGAAGGAAGCGATGCTGGCACTTTCGGGGCTGAGAAGCCTTGTCACCCTGCGTATGGATGTTCAAGGGGAAACATTCGAAATGGAAACGCTAGCCATGCACGACCTCCCGTGCCTCGAGGTGGTCGAACTAAATGGGATACTGGATCCTATGGTGTCTATCTTACGCCACCTCCCGAAGCACCGTATCCATTCCCTCAGGTTTGACGTTCTCTGCCGGGCCGAATCCGACCCTATCCAGAATGTGGCGGTCGACCATCATTGCCTGTTCAAGCAGCTCGCGTTCCCGCAGCTACGTATCCTCAAGTTCTACTCAGAGGTGGGCGGGGGGGACGACGAGCTGCCGGTCCAGACAGGAGAGCTCCTATCGGAGGCGTTGCGCTGTCGGCATTTGGAGACGCTAGACGTGAACTTTGTCTGTGCTCAGGTAGCCACTGACGACGAAGATATCCGGAACATGGCGCTAGCATGGCCAAAAATCCAGAGGGTCAAATATGTGCAATGCGAGGAGACTATGCATCCAGCCGGCTTGCCGACGATATTCGCCCTTGAACATTTCGCTCAACATTGCCCTGACTTGACGATACTGGATGTCATTCTCAATGCGGACGTAGATTATTATCCGGCAGATATAACTCCGTACACGCACGGCCTGAAGCGATTACTCTTGAATGAGATAGAAGTATGGCTGTTGCGCCACGAGTGTTGGAGACACCTCGCCCGGTATCTGGACAGTCTATTCCCGAATCTGGAAATACTCGACGAGGATGATACAGGGGACAACTGGGCGCAGATGTTTCAGAACATCGATATCCTTCAGCAGGTTCGAAGGGACCAGGATCTGCGTTGGATGCAACGACTGCACCTGGACGCATGAAGGGCTCCGCTATGGTATCTGGTTATTCTCGCACGGGCCACGCACATCTAACGCGCCCATGATACTAGGTGTCGATACTCCTAGAAGTTCTTAGTAGAAGAGGGCACATAGAAGGCTCAGCGTGATAGATCCATCCAGCTCGCTTCCTGCCTCGGCCAGAGCGGGAATATTCGGGGTCATTTGTAGTGTATATAATGGGCTTGATTTACTTGTAGGCCACTCTGACTATTGGATATACTTACGGTTGTTTTGCTTCCGCAGAGGTCAAGTTGGTAGGTTTGAGAAATGTAACTTTCAGGCAATTATTTACGTCGCGTCGCGTAACAATCACGCCGACTCAATCACAGTCACGCCTTTCATTGCTGGCCCTATAGCTCTGGATCTCGACCACTCTTGAATTCTTGAACGCCTAGGTACACTACTTCTAACAACCGGAGCCATACACAATGCACAGAGCTTTGACTATCCCGGACATTCTACACCAGATCTCTGCGGAACACCTAGCAGCCCCACTTCCGGAGGAAACAGAATTCCGCTGTTTCTTTGATGACTCGCCTAGTCGCGGCTTGGAGTCTAGTGACCTACGGAAGAGGCGCAGTGCTCTCCGCAATGCTGCCACGGTGTGTTGAAATAATCCTAGGAAACGGAAGATGAGCGCGTTTGCCCCAGGCGGTCGGTTGCCCGAAGGGCAATCGCGTACGGCACATTGAGTAGATACAGCAACTATATACGAGTTCCGCATAATCATTCACCCACTACGGCCGCCTACGGCAGCCCCATCCTATCGCACGCGAGCTCGCAAGCTCGACCGATAACCCCAAAATTCCAACACAGTGTGCCGCATATTCCAACCATATGTACTTGATGCGCTGTGGAGATCTATGGACTTGTTTCTTCCACTCTTGGCACTTTGGCGATCCGTCCTTCGAGTTCAGACTACATATTCCGGGGCTGATTCATCACTGACTCTGGTATGTATCGACCATTCTCTTGCGGTCTCTTTGCCATGTTCCTGAGTAGATCGCAATCAGGATTTTGCCGGCGAAGTTTCTGACTCACTTTGGACTATACTTGACAACTATGCTCGTCGAATACGTTGGTTGGATTGCGAGTTATGTCCTGACGTTAGCGATGATGTCTGGCAATACCTGTGGTGGCATAGGGGTCCTAGTCTGCTCCCAAGACTGCAAAGCCTTCAACTTAATCATGGGGGCCTTTGGCATCTGGATCACTTGTCACTTTTGATCGGGCCTAGTTTGATCTTTGCAGATATTTCAACTTTCCATCGAGGATCGGCAGCAGAGACTAGGATGGCTGTACACTATCTGGGCAGAATTGCCGCGTACTCGCGAGGCCTTCGCCACCTATTTGCATCTACATATTTGAGTGCAGCATGTTTTAAGGGTATTACTATGCTTCCCAACCTGCGCAGTTTGGAACTTCAGGAAAGGTACCGTCCTTATCATCACAAGCATGTTGGGTTGCCCTCGTCATTGGCCAAGGAAACTTTGGGGGCTGTGTCTGGGATGAGAGGTCTCAGGTATCTGCGTTTTCACCTGTCCGGACGTGACCTGCTCACCGAGGGATTGGCATTTTGGGAGCTCGTAAACCTCAGTTCCATCGAGCTATGGGGTGATCTACTTCCTGTTGCTTCTGTCCTATGATTTCTGAAGCAGCAGCAAATGATTCTCTGTCAAAGTCCTTCTGGCCCCAGGTGATGATGTCCTGGCATCAGAGATTGTAGTGGCATACAATATAGTCTTCAAGAAACTCGAGTTTCCCCGGCTGCTTAGTCTTCAGCTCGAATCTTCACCGATCAACTGTGAAGGCTTGTCCATCCAAACGGCGGACTTCCTTTGCAGAGTGGCTAAATCCAGAGACCTCGAGAGACTCTCAGTACAATTCCAGCATGGTCTTGTTGTTACTGAAGATGACAATATCCGGCAGATGGCTCATGCATGGCCAAAGCTGAAATACCTAGAATATGGGTATTTTCTAGTTCGCTAAGACGTGTTTCCGAAGATCTACGTGCCTGAACACTTCGCCAAGCATTGTCCTGCACTCATTCGCCTGGATCTCATGCTTAACACAGTTGTCGAACTGCCTGCATCTCTGCCCCAATATAAGCACCAGCTGCAAAGGGTGAACTTGTGGACTGACCGGAGGTGGTGGCAGCATTATACCAGATTGCATGTTACCTCAATTCTTTATTCCCATCGCTGGTGCTGTCTGATGAAGGGGATATTCGCTCTCAAATTGTAAACCATGAGGAGCCCTGGTCATTGGGAATTGAACACATAAAGCATCTCCAGGAGCACAGCGTCCTCAGGATCATGAGGACGGGTGTCTCAAGCTCGATGCGTGGGTGTGTCAGTTTCCATCCTATTCCAGTTTTCGTACAAAATGTGTACGTACTCCTACTGTTCTAATGTTATCGTCGCAAATGGCCTGACGCGCATGCGATCCTAAAGTTAGCGAGCACTCGGCATCAGCAGCCCAATTCATTTCCGAGTAGTCATTGTCTAGTTCTCCTTCTACTCAGACAGGACCGGCTAGGCACTGCTTTCTTCGTGTCCTTCGAGACTCCAAAGGCTACTGACGGGGATTAACCTATGTGAGCTTGTTTAAATTTATTCCACCGGCAGTTAGTGGCCACTCAAGCTAAGCACAATTTGAACAGTCATAGGATCTAGAAGACCTTGTACTCCCCATCCATCATTGATTAGTGCAGAGGTCATGTATATAGCCTCATGCCGGATTGTGGATGGCATTGCTCCGGCATCGATCTACAGTTGACCCATCTCGAGTCTGCAATAGGTGTTTAGTCACATGCCTGTGGTGCCGCTGGTGCGCATCGTGTAATGGGCACGGCAGTTGCAAGGACTGCGCCTGAACACCTTGGACCGAAATGCACGGCGAATGAAGCACAGATGGACGAGAATAAACAGAAAGGTGTCAATCACTGGCGTTGGCAAGACATAGCTTACAAACTACAGCGACACGACAAACTACTCAACATTACATAAGCATGAAATGGACTTGACCATTACACATCAGAGTGAAAGCTCCCAGAGCCAGCACCTGACGGCAGTGGAGGAACCCTAATAGTTATAATTCATATGTCTAAAAAGAGCACTGGAAAGTCCAACATGCACCCGCAGCAGGTAGGCTTCAGTTGGAGTTGTGTCGACATGATACCTTGTCTTTGCAATCAATCCGCAATCCCATGATTTTGGAAGTCAGTACCTTGGATGAGTTGACGAGCCTGGATTCTGAACAGCAAGTCTCCGGACATACACAGTGATGTATACTACCTCATCCTCTTCCTGCAGATGAACACATTTATGATCGGGACACACCTGCACATGCATGTGTGAGACCACGGGTGCACTTCTCTGGCACATTATATATTCTACACCAGTAGTTAGACATCCAGGTGACGTTGATGAGCAGGCATCATCAATCTCGCTAGCTATGTCATGCTAACATGCAGTGAAGAGACAAAGAATATTTACTTTGGATCCAGTCACTGCCGTGCTGATATGCACAGACACACAACAATCACCAAGGACCAAAAGAAATAAACCTAAACCCTGTGATATGGGTGAAGGCGGTCCGAGACAACTGAGGGGTATTTAATAGTTCGAGGGGGAAAGGGGGAGTAAGATGCCATAGGGTAGTCCATAGGAAGACCTAGGAAAATAAAACAAACACTTTGACACCTGAAACAAATGCTAGTTGACACTCCGGAGTATTTATCTCCGAAAAGTCACAATCAAAGTCGCAAGCAACAACGCCTGTCGTAGGATTGTGCTCACGGGGGTAGAAATTGCTAGAGAGACTTGGTTAATTTTATTTCGCTATGTAGGATGCACCGGAGATAATTAAACCGATGGCGGAGATAAATCACTCGACGAGTCAGGCCTATTGGCAAAGCTAGGATCGGTTATAATTCGCTAAGTTCGACGCTTTTGAACTTCGAGGGTCGCTGAGATCATAACGCTGATTCTCTGAGATGGTGAAGTGAAAAACTTGTTTTTCTGTATGCTACTTTGTACAATTTATACTACAGGAATGGCTTTGCGACCATCTGGAGATAAATAACAAATAAACGCCGCTACCCACAGGATTGCTCAGCACTTGCCGCCGTTATACCATACACCATGCGACTCTCTTGCACTCCCACTTGCTTGTCCCAGCCCCTAGAGGTCGCCTCGACGCTCCGCCACCTGCCCTAAGCAGTCCCATCACTCCGCGCGATGTGCCGGTCACGTGCTAATTACCTCCGGCCGCTTGCTGACTGATGCTGGCCTCATGGTGACTTGTATGCGTCCGCACCGGAGCTAATTCATCTAGAAGTCGCATTGGTTAAGTCGCTCCGGAGCTCCTGTTCGCAGAGATAAATCTTGGAATGGGTCCATGTACGACTCGGGATGCTAGGAAGTCTGGACCTAAATAGAAAAATTCTTCTAGAGGCGTGTGAGCGCTGTGTCGAATAAGCTCTGGGGGGCTTGTACAATGTGCTGAGTCCGCATTTTTGGGGGTCAGACGATCCTGAGGCTTATCAACGGTTGTGCTACCTGTCAACAAAACAAAGTGAACACTCACCCTTCGGCACCCGCATTGAACCCCATCCCTGCCCCAACACAAATGCATCCATTTTCTGTCACCTCAACCAACTTCATAACCGATCTTCCACCATCCAAGGGTTTTGACTCAATCATGGTCATGGTAGACCACGCCCTAACGAAGGGGGTAATTTTGGTGTCATGTCACAAGATGATCAATGCAGAGAAGACTGCTCAAATTTTCCATGAGAATGTCTACAGACGATTCGGATTACCTGATACCATCATATCCAATAGAGGACCTCAATTTGCGTCAAAGGTATTCCAAGAAACATGCAAGCTGCTAGGCATCAAATCCAAGCTCAGCACCGCTTATCACCCTCAAACTGATGGCGAAACTGAGAGGGTCAACCAAGAACTGGAAACCTATCTGCGGATATTCTGCGCCAACAATCCCAACGGATGGGCTGAAGTACTCTCTGATGCGGAATTTGCTCACAATCAGTGATCCCATTCAGCCAGGAACGAATCGCCTTTCTACCTCATGATGGGTTATCATCCGCAAGCAATACCTGCAGTCACAATCAATACAGAGCTACCATCAGTAGAGGAAAGGCTTAAACGATTACAAGCTGCAAGGGAAGAAGCGATCGCCATGCACGAATTGGCGAGACAGAAGATGATCGATAGAAGCTGACAAGGATTCACCCCATTCGAAGTTGGAGAGAAGGTTTGGCTAGAAGGCAAGAACCTACGGATCAATTACCCATCCAGGAAGATTGCCCCAAA
>NW_006920412.1:2660157-2704055 GCF_000344685.1 Gloeophyllum trabeum ATCC 11539 | reverse complement strand
ACGCACTCAACCAGGCATTATCCATCTGCCTGTCCTCAACAAACTGTTTGGGACAATGCTATCCAAGAAGCCACCGAAGAGCAAGACTACGATGATGGCACTCTTGTGGACCTGGACAGTTCGGTAACCGGTCATGACTAGGAAGTTTGGGTAAACTTCGACCATAGGAAGGGGATAATGTTATGATTTTCCCATGCTTATCTCATTATATTTCCATTCCGAGCATTGCTATTGGACAGTACCTTTCTCTGAGTAGACCTTCCCATGGACGCTATCTTCTTCTCACACGTTATCTCCCTTGACTCACCTTCTACCAATGGGCACCCTTGTATTTCTCATTTCTCTGAGTTACATTCTCACAGGATAGCTTACGTGTCCTTTCTTATTGTTCTCTTCTTTGGGTATTAACCCCTATACCAGTTACTATATATACTGTAGGAAAACCCATGTATTCCTTAGTTCAACCTCCTGTTGAATACAGCGATTATCTGGACTCTTGACTTGACCGTTGGCATTGGCCCGGCCAGACCTACCTTTCAGTATGCTTACTGAGGTAGTGATGACATAACTGTTGGCACATGGCCCAGTTATTTCAAGACGACTAGTTAGGACATCGCTTCCTAACACCCTCGACCGTCGGCCAAAGCGAAATTACGCCGCTTGAATCAAACTTGAATGCGATCAAGATGCGACGAATCGTATGAGTATAACTCTGAGGATGGGCGACTTCTGCCGCGCTCACGTGACAACAACAGGCTCTATTGTTCGACATCGGTTTGAACTTCAAAAGGATCTCAGGGTGCGACAGTGCAGTCGAGCTCACCATAGCCAGTGTTCCTCCAGGACTCATGCTCTCATCGACGATTATGTCTGCTGTTTGTATCTCATTTGAATTAGAAACCCCATGGGGACCAGAGACACTGCAAATGAAGGGTTGCCACCAATTATCCCAGAACACTGGAGTGACGGCGATAGACGGCTGCCGTGAAGTTCGTCGTAATTCGCGCTCAATCGTCTACCGTGCACAGATTGCAAATACCGAGACAAGGGTTGTCCTGAAATTTGCCCGCACAGATGACGCTCTGGAGGAACTCCGCACAGAGAGAGACATGTATGAGAACCAGCTGTCCAGCCTTCAGGGGACTGTTGTCCCGGTCTTCTATGGCTTATACGAGACGGTCCACGAGGGTGATACGCTTGGATGTCTTGTTCTGGAGGACTGCGGGGAACCTCCGGCTGTTATTTTCCCATACCTACCCGTCGCCACCAGGTTAGTCTGCCGAACAGTGTCCTACTGCAAGTAGCAGCTAATGATGAGCGCCGTAGATTGACTATCCTGCGGAAGCTCCAGGAAATACACCGCTGTGGTATTATCCACGAAGACTTCCGGGTACCGAACGTACTCCTCCGCGGACGGGATGTTCGTATCATTGACTTCGGCAGGGTTTCTCCGCATAAGGGCGAGTGCAAGATGGAGATTCGAAGGGATCTGACGCCATGGGAGCATGTCATTGATGTGGACTGCGAGGACATCTACTGCTACTGCGAAGATTTCCAGATATGGAGCAGTAAGTCTCTACATCTGCATGTTTCCACTCTTTATTGACTCCTCGTATAGAAAATGTGACGATTGGCCAAAGCGTCTTTCCCCCCGATGGCCTACCCCCACAAGAAGCCGTAGACGAGCTCATCTCCCGACGACGTACTCGTTTCGACAACGAGGACCAACGCCGGATGTTGTTTGGTCGCCTTCGCGAGGTCAGCATCGAGCTGGAGAAGGGTATCCCAATCGAAGACATCAAATGGGACATTGTCTTCATAGCGGGGCGTCCCATTCGACCGGCTTCCGATTATCCACCTCAGGAATTCATCGATTCTGTGCTGCGCCGTCTCTCCGTGTATGAGGGCACTGACGGCACCCCTCAGCAGGTGGAGAGTATTTTGCACATACTGCGGGAAGCGAAGCTGCCGCTCTCCGATGGTTCCGTGACGAGCGAGGAAGTGGAAGCAAAGGTTCGCGAGGCTCTGCACTTCACTAATCGCGACCGAGTACTGCACCGTACGTCTATAGCGTCTCACTAATATTTGGGACCACTCGGCATCAGGCTATGTAGCAGTTCGTCGTGATGTATTTTTGTGTACTTAGTCGGTTGTATGATCTTCCAATATTGGGCTCGATAATGATCCAGCCATGCCCGGTCACTGGGATGTAATCCTGCTTTGCCCAACGAGTGCTGAACTACGTGTACAGAGCACAGACAGAGACCATAAAACCTCAAGTCTAGTTCGAGGGCCTGACTCGGACATAGAGGCGCCTCCGGTAGGGCGAAACAACCGATTCGTAACGTGCACGGCTCGGGGTTGAAATGCTCATGAGGCGCGGTGTTTAGTACGACCAGCACTTGCCAGGCTTGGCTTTGTAGACCGGATGCCCCTTCCGACAGTCGCATGCTGGCCATCCTCAAAGACAACCGGTCATAATGATGAACTTAGCCTTCGCACCTGTAGCCTATCCTTGAGATACCCACCTTCGTAGACCGTACCCAATATCAATTGGGCGCCGATGACTTATCCTAAAAAAGCGCCGGCTGGTCCTATGCTCCTGTCCGCTCCGGTTTGTTGTCCTTAGTCGGTCCTTGCAGAGCATTCGGATGATTACATGCAATACGTACGGCCCTTTGAAAAGGATATTGTGGGTACACCGGTACTTGTACTTCTCCAGGTACAGACTCGACCGGGAACGATGGCCGTAAATAACTAACTCTGTCCTCAGGACGGCGCAGCTCGCTCAATGGAGCTGTTTGACTTGCTTCATCCCGCTCACCGATGGCTCTGCGGTCACTGGCCTCATGACTGAGCACCTCTCGGTGCTACGTTCATCCTGTGTGAGACCTGTCCCTGGCGAGTGTATAAAAGGGTGAGTGTTCTGTGTTTGAAATCCTCAGTGCACACTCAAGTTCATTACCACCATTCAACAACACTCACAACGATGTTCATTTCTCGTGTTATTACTGCCGTCGTTACTGTTGCTGTCCTCGCGATAGGTGCCAATGCGCAGTGCTGCCAGGATGCTGCGTCAGTGATCTCCCGGCTCTCCTCCGCCTAGCAAACAGCTGACGGGACCGTTCTATGCACTACAGAGGAAACTACCAGTGCGCCGGCGACGGCACGGGCACTTGCTGCCCTGCTTACTCGAGGTGAGATCGACCACCATCTTCGCTCCTTCATGCGCCTAATAATCATTCCTGCAGCTACTGCGAACCGTGAGTAGTCTCATTAGCTTCACCGCCAAAGAACCCCAATAACTGACCTGAGACGAACTGACTCTCATGACTGCAGATGCCCGTAAGTTTCAGAACTTCTCAGACTTAGACTGGAATAGCTCACGGTTCACCCAGCTGCTAAGCGCGTCAGCCCGATCGGACTACATATCAAGAATCGCGGGAGAACAAGAGTCTATGATGTGGCACACTCAGTTGTGTGTAACATATAGGGAGATGTACCAGTACCACTTGTTGTACTTGCTGTATCTTGTATCCTGCTGTAACGAACGACTTGAATCACTTCTTGCATTAAGCAGTCTGGGTGCAGTCGGATCTGCGTCGTGTCCATCGGTTAAGGTCACGGTGCAGCACCGGGGGAGAGAAGAATGGCAGCAACATGGTCCCTCCTATACCCTCGAGCCACTGGTGCGGACTATAAGCTGTCAGAATGCCCTGCAAGCCCTCGTACGTCGAGAGTAAAGAGCGCATACCGAGTCAGACTCGGCGCGACAACCAATTGATGTCTCTGTTGTCTGGCTGACCCCTGGAGACGTGAACCCAGTCCGACAAATAAGTTTGCCTATAGTCAGTCTCTGTGTTACACCAAATCTGCTAAGGTATGCTCCAGCATTCTCGTTGTCCTGACGTACCCCATCCTTCTACACAACCTGAGGTAATGCTGCACACGAAAAGGTTAGGGTCAATTCGCCATCCTACCCTTGAATGAGCCGCCTCTGTATGGCGACTACTTCGCCGCAGAAGCAGGCACCCTGTTGTTTCGATTTTGAAGGCATCGATGCCAACATGACTATAGAGATGGTAGTCTAGCCACACCGACCACGATCAAGTGTTCCCCTCAGTTTGTGAAGCACAGCGCTGAGGCTCGCCACGTGGTTGTTCTCTACTTGGCAGCTTTCTAGCTTGGTCACGTCTCTAGACTCATCCTTCTGTCCAGAATATGCTTTGCTGCACGTTCTGTCGATGTGAACTCCTGTTCTATGCCACTAGGCAAGCTTAAGCTAGGCAGGCGGCGGAGGCAAAACCCAGCAGCCCACTCGTGTCTTTGCAGTCCCCATCAAGTTCCCACCCGGTACCCTCGTCATAGCCGCAGATTCAGACACTGCGACATTCGGAATTTCACTCAGCACATGCCCACCTAGTATGTCCACACCGGTGCAGACGGCGTTTGGTATCTACGTATGTGGCGCCCTCTGCCGGTCTCCATGTCTTCGGCAGCCTGAGTCCTTGGATCACGACCTGATTGTGAGGGGCCCAAAGCTGGGCCGTCCACCAGCACGCCGCGATCACAGGATTCAGCTGAACGTTCTCACACCATACTCACTTTGCCCGTGCGTGGCCGGTGGACGAAACTGGGGTGTTCTTCGGTTCTACGAATTGCAGTATGTATCTCCTTTGGAGCCAGCACAGCCTTGACGCTCCGTCTGAGCGGCCGTTATTACTATTAGTGGTACGGTATAGTGTATCAGGCTTCGTCACCACAGGTAAGCTATATGGATCTCTCCCTAGGTTGCTGATATGTGAGCTGTTATTTCTAACCAGCGACTGGTTATGTCCGAGGGTACTGAGGACGGGTGGGGATATTTGCTTCCAGTGCTTCCGTACCTATCGGAGGCTACTCCGTCTTGTGTTTTGGGTCACCTTGTATGCCCACTCACGCACTATGTATGTGTTGTATCCAAGCGTATTTTCCCTGGCCGCAGATCGTTGCGTACATGTGCTGCTCAGCCTTGGATTGGGCAATGCTTCCCTCTCCTTCAGGCTCTGATTGTTGTGACCGCAAACTTGGTTGGCTATTCTTACAAGTTGGAGTTTGGTTTCCTTAATAACCTAATCAGGGCAGCTGATGTACATCGTCCAGCCGGATGGGTCTGTGTATACTCGCTCCACGCAGCATCAGCCAACGCGATGAAGACCCTCCTGTTATGAAAAGGTTTTACTGGACCAGTGGAATTTGCACGCCTCCAGATGTTCCGACGACAGAGCGGTCATTCGGAATGCCACATCTCTAGGCATCAGGCCATTCCGAATTCTCTCGATGGAGGTACTTCACTTGCTCTTGGCTCTTGCGTCTTTGTCGGACAGGAGGAGCATCGTGTGCCACTCTCCCTG
Organism: Gloeophyllum trabeum ATCC 11539; assembly: GCF_000344685.1. Lineage (NCBI taxonomy): Eukaryota > Fungi > Basidiomycota > Agaricomycetes > Gloeophyllales > Gloeophyllaceae > Gloeophyllum > Gloeophyllum trabeum. The sequence continues at coordinate 2,698,662 of NW_006920412.1, read as the reverse complement.
CCTCAACGCTGCCTCTCGGCACCACAGCCGTCCTATGGACAGCCTTCCACGAGCGTATAAGAGGGTAACGATTCAGCGTATCGAGTTCTCAATCAACACTCAACGTCTACTACTACTACTCTTCTCAAGCAACTCTCATCCAAGATGTTCATCAGCCGTATCCTTACTGCCGTCGCTGCCATGGCCGTCTTCGCCATGGGAGCCAACGCCGCCGGGTGTTGCCCTACAGCTGCGTCAGTAACATTCTATCTGTCCGCCCTCCTCCTTCTCGGCTAACCGAAGTGTACTTGTATTCTAGCGGAGATAACCAGTGCTCTGGGGACGGTACCGGCACTTGCTGCCCTCCCTACGCCAGGTAAGCCAGAGTTACAGACTCTTGGATGTCTGCGTGCTGATGATATGACCTCGTAGTTACTGCGAGCCGTGAGTGATTTGCCCGTATGGAGTGTTTCCTATTAACTTACCAACTTCGACTGCTTTACGATTTTAGCTGCCCGTAAGTCCTGGTAGTCTAAGCATGTGGTTGTTTTAATAACCTGTGCCTTTACAGTTGTTAAACAACGATATGATGGTGACTCTGCGGGAGGGCACCGCCCTTTGTATGATTTGTACAAAGACTTCCGTGCCTATGTTGTTGTATTCCTCCGTGTAACGATCCAACACCTGTATCCCTAATCACCAGACAATGTTTCTACTATATTGCGTCTTTCCTTGCTGTGACCGCTTGCCTCAGGTTTACTTACGTCGTCTTCTTTGGCCCTGAGTGGATTCATACGGATGAGGAAATGGAGTGTCAGCACCAGGAAGTTCAGAAAATCCTAAATATAATGGTACGAGGATGGTGAATTGCGATTGTTGAAGCGGTTGCGAAAGCCACAGCTGGTTCTGGAGAGTATCATTCGCCCGCTTGTTGAAGTATGGTCAGGCTCTTGTGCACCCTCAATAAACTGATGATTAATTCGTTACGTCACGCGTCCAAACTCACAGAGAAAAGCTTTCTTAGAAGACCGCAGTAAATACTGGCATATGGACCTTCCCGGGTCCCATGGACCGTACGCCGTCAGAACGGCCATGTCCATCCGACCGCCCTGAATACCGAGGGCAGCGGACATGATTTCCGCAAAACAAAAAGCCATCTACGATTACCCCCGCTATGCCCGAGACAGAGGAGTTGCAATATATATAAGACAGGAGAGGCCGCCGGCAGAAATTGCAAGCGAGGCGTTCAGTATTGATGGCAGCTTCGATCTAGATCGGGACGCTCCGGCCACGTGGTTTGCGATTTTGTCATGAGCCCGATGAATTCCAACGATTGCGTTTGCCTTGCGCACAACGTTCGCGTGTCGCTGAGCTACGGGTCTTGAACGAACAGAATCATTGGAATTTCTTTGAGTTTTATCCTGCTATGGAGGCCTACAATCCCAACCCCACCGTCTACAAATCGGCAAAAACAATTCGCAAATCCGGCGCAAAGGAAGGCTCATTATGGCTCGTCGAGGACGAGGAGAACATCGAGGACTCGGACGAAGTCGAGCCGCTAGACCAAGACGAGATATTCGGTGCGATATATTCACCATCCGTTCCATTCTGCCTCCGCTTACCCCAAGCCCGCCAGACCTCATCCGCTCGATCACGGATCCCGAGCACAAGCATATGACTCTCGAGGACCTCATGGTCGTCTCTGCGCCGCAAATACGGGTGGGGTCGAACCTCGTCGACGTCGAGTTCACGCCGACCGTCCCGCATTGCGGTATGTCGACCTTGATTGGTGGGTGGCTTCACATGAGGATGGTACTGGTGGATTTTGAGTTCGCCTTTGCTTCCGCAGGCTTGTCGATCAGGGTGCGCCTGTTACGGAGTCTGCCACAGCGCTTCAAGGTGGATATTCATGTCAAGCCTGGTTCGCACCAGAGCGAACATGCCAGTACGTGATTAACGATCGGCGGCGTCCTCGGGCGACTGACATCTGCACCCGTGCAGTCAATAAACAGCTGAACGATAAGGAACGGGTTGCGGCTGCGCTAGAGAACCCCGCGCTATTGAGTGCAGTGGAAGATTGCTTGGCCAGCGCCGGGCTTCGCGGGGAGAGACTCGAGTAGCTGGCTGGACGTTGAGGCTGAGGTTGCTTGTACGGATAGGATTTGTATCGATAGCTTTTCTCGTGTGTAACATGCATATGGCATTTGGGATATTCAGAACCTGAACCTTGGTATACAAAATGGTTAGCTAATCCGTATAGTACTGCGCCATATAATCTCTACATACAAGTGTGCGTGCAGCGGGTAATAAGGGAATGTAATAGAATATAGGTTCGTGCGGGTCTAGGGAGCGTGAAATAGGTATGGCAGAGGGAAAAAGCAATAATGCTACAATGGTGAGATGGTTGCAAGAGCTACAAGATGTTGCGGTGAGAGACACAGGACATGGGGGAACGAGCGCGACGGAGGACGAGAAAAATGAACCCAAGACCGAGGAAGGATCGACAACGAAAATCGAAACAGAATCCAAAAGAATCAATCCGAGCCGGGGTAGTTCCTAGTCCTCGAGGAGGAAGTCCCAGTCGATGGTCGTCTCGGGCGCCTTCTTCGCGCATCCGAACATGCGCTTCCAGCACTCCTTGCTCCGGTTTTCCGGCGCGCACGTCTGAACGTCCCACATGCGGAACGTGACATTGCCGGCGGTGCTGACAACCACCTCGTCCTCAATGTCCAGAGACGAGTACGTGAGGGGGTATGGCTCGTCCAGCGGCTCGTTGATGCGCGCATGCTGCATGATACGGTTCGTAAAGCCCGCGGAAAAGGTGACCTTCGCGGCCGAGTGCTGTATACGCCCCCTAAAGTCGGATGGCAGCCATACTGTCACGTCCGACACGTCCGACTGGATCTCGAGCTGGAAGGGGGTGCGCGAAGGCGGGCGACACTACGCGCGTGTCAGCCACGTGCGGGACACTGCTCAGGAGCGTGGACACTTACAACTTTGACCTTGATAGGCCCGCTGTCGCTGCCGATGTACATCGACATACGGTGGTCGAGCGGCTGGTTGCGCGCGCGGTAGTGTGGTAGGATGAGGGAGAGGTCGATCGGGCTGTCTTCGCTCTCGAGCGCAAAGTCGTAGTCTTTCCCGCCCTGAAAGTGCACTCTCTGTGTGCCCATGGGTTGGTCGAGCTGTCATGGCGCGCGTCAGCTTATGAATTTAGACGCGAGCACCGACGTGCTCGGAGCAAGAGTCGGGATACCGACCAGGCATTTTTCCATGTGCGAATGCGATTCCTACACGTGAAAGACATGCGATCAGAACACGGTGCAGCGCGCGCTGTGATGCCCGGTGCGCTGTACATACCAGACTGGACGAGGAGCCCGAGGCGAACATGGCGGCAGGGTTGGTTGATGATGGGGGCCGGATGGCTATAAGCCGGGGGTCGCGATGGATGCGGGGGAGGTGCAAGCGGCCGAGACAGCCAGGCCGGGGCTTATATCGGTTCTGCAGGCAGTCGCCATGTCCAGCAGCGCGAATGCCTGTCCCTGTTGTTGTGCTCGATCGGGAACAAGAGACGCGGACGCCGGCCTCTCGGAGCTTCCGCATCGGGAAGTCGCCCCGGCCGGCCATGCAGCGCGGTCCCCGGAAGCCCGGATGTCTTGTTCCCCCACGGCTATTCTCCTCCTCGTTTGCGCACGCCGTTATGCAACCCGCAGCTTTTTGTTCCCCCGTTTGACACCCAGTCACAATGGCAACCTGCGCGAGTGCTGCTGCCCTGCACGCGCCCACCCGGAATACAAGGTATTCATTGCATTAATGCGGACCGATAATTACTAGGCACGGCAGATTAGGCCTCAGGGCCTCGTATACGTACACAAGACGCAATGGAAGACTGGCTGTATGGTAGGTAAATGGAACAAGAACGCGCGAACTGGCATGCACCTGGGCACCATCGCGCTTGCGTCGGGCTCGAACGCACACCGCGCACACCGCCCCGTCATACGAGTGATCTCCTGACGATCAGCTTCAGCCGGTCGAGCATCGTATGCCGGTCGCGGTCGCCCGCGTCCATGAGGCGCAGCTCGACGCGCGCGGGCGTGCGCACGCTGATCTCGTCCTCGTCAACCGCAGCCGTGCGCCCCCGATCTAGGGTTATAAATCCGCACTTCATCCGCCCCGAGAACGCCGTGTTGCAGAGCACGCGAGGCTTCCTTGGGTGGCTTTCCACGTTCACGATACCCCGGAACGTGAGAGGGAGAACGATCGTCACGTCCGCGCTGGGCTTCGCCGCGATCGTGAGCTGCAGGAAATGGCTCTCGGCACCGCAAGCGCGATACTAGGTGGGGAATTCGATCAGTACCCAGTAATATCCATCCCAAACTGGGCCACCTACCACCGTGATGCGCACGGGCTTCGTGGTGGTCGATATGTGCACCACCGACTTCTCGAAAGGCGGGAGTTCTGACGGCACCGGGGATAGCAGCAGCAACTTGATCTCCAGACATCCCCGGCTGGCTGTGATTTCGACTCGGGGCGGGTGCCGTCCCCGTCGGACAGGTATCAGCTCGTGGGTGATGGTGTCTTGCATACCTCCTTCGAATTGCTCTTCCCTCGACTTCGACTCACTGGCATCCTGCGAGATGGGGAATGTGGTCGTGTAAGCGCCTCGCAGAGAAAGTGGGGGATCAACCTACGTCCTGAGCGCCTGCGCCTACGGCCGAGCTCAATGTCTAAATGATCATAAGCCCACTTGATCCATGACATCAGAATGAACGACCCCGATATCGCTCACCGAGAGAACTGTGAGGACCGATAACCGACTGGACATGGAGGAAGATCAAGAGCACTGCCTGTTGGCTGCAGTGCTGCGCATTGCTAATAACTATCCGGCGCTACTCGATTGGCGTAAAGGAAGCGAAGAGGGCAGGCAAGTCTGACGTCCATCTCGCAGGAAGTGACGGCACGGCACTCTTCGCCAGAGCACGTTGGGAGAACCCTATGCAATCCAATGAGCTACGAATCGGCGCTCCCTGTGCTGTGACGTCGCCGAGCTGGCCCTTCGGCAATAAAGCGAGCAAGGGGAACGATGCTCGCATAGACGGTACAGATATTCGGTAAACGCGAGAAGCGGATCAGTGCACATACGGGTAACAGAAGCATCCATAGATACAACATACTATACATCATGACATACATATCTGAGTTCCGTAGGAAATATGATCAATCCACGATAATAACGTCCGGGTCATCATCATTCCCAGAGGCTGCTGGTGAATCCGGAGGTTTATCCACTGCTGCCTCGCCAGGACTCACGGACTTCTTCGGTCGGGCCGCCTCAATTAGGCGAGCGAATTGATCCTTGTTCGCTTTCTGCCATCATTGGAACCGCGGCATCAGCACCTGGAGGATGAGACACGCAAAGGAAATTATGGTCGCTCACCTCGTAAGCAGTGGGATCCTCGACCACCGGTGCTTTCTTTGCTTTACTACGCGACTCTTCCCACCTCTTGAGCTCCGTCCGGAGCTCGCTCACGCTCTTCCGCTGACCGGGTTGATTATCCAGGTTGGCGTTCCACAGCAGCACCCATCTGGACAAGATCCCGTGTGAGCATGATAGACAATCCGAGAACAAGAGCGATCACCTCTGATGCCTCGTAACCCAGGTCTGGCGGTCACCGGTTGTCGGGAGCTGTTGCTCGATTAGTAAGTCTTTCAGTTGTTTGTCTTTCAGCGTGTGATACGAGGCTTTTGGGAGGGGCAGCCATTCATCGTCTCTACTACCGATTAGAACCGTATATTTCCCCTGGAGATGAGCTTCGACTGACCGTTGTTTCTCTTTACCCTTCCCGCCCCCGCCCAGAATCTTTGACCATGCATTCTTCTGGTCGCCCTTTGACCGAGGGGGACGACCGTTTCCCTCGGCGTCTGAGGAGGACGGGGAGCGACAGCCGTTGTCCATATGTGCGTTGATGAACCTCATTTGCACGCGTTTGCTACAGATGGGGCATTGGACGGGGGCGTCGTCTGCGACGCAGGTAAGGCGACTGCCTAGCAAAGAGGAGACTGACACTGGGCTCACTGACTAGGTATATGCGTGATGTCATCTTCGTGAGACTGTGAAGGGGAGCTCGAGTTCTTGGTCTTGTCTCTTTTAGAGCTTGGTGGTTTGGACGACTTGGCGGTGGATGATTCAGGGGGGGTAGAATGACACGTTGATTCTGGACTTCGTTTACGCTTTCTGTGTGAGATTGAGGGAGGGGGAGCATTCCTCCGGGCATCTTCCTCCTGACAAAGTCGCAATACTTCTGCTCTGGAGTGAACGTCACGATCAGATGGGCAGAGAAAATGCAACCAAGCGGGTGCGAACCTTGCGTTCCTCCAAGCAGCAACAGCAGCCTCTATTGCCGAGTCGCTCCTAATGTGGCTCTCATTTGATGATTTGCGACACGCAGGGCATTCCGGCTTCAGCTGTATCGACTCCCGGACGCACTGGTCTCGAAGTCAACTCTCCGCCCTCACTCCGTCCACGCCAGACTCACGACAGAGCAGAAACAGTGCCCGCAGGCCAGACTGACGGGCGCGCTGAAGAGTTCGCCGCATATGGTGCATCGAAGGGCGGCGTCTAGGTCGCGCATGGGTAATGCAGAGCCAGGGAAGTCGGTAGGGTCGTGAACGTCAGAGGAAAGCCAGCGATTCAGCGCATCGCCCGACATGCCTTGCTTCTTCGAGTGTAAAATCTTGTTTAAGCAGTGTGTCTCGAATGGTCCTCGTCCTGGTCGGCGATCACCAAGAAAGTGCTGCGTCAAACGTGGCCAAGTCGCGAACGCGTCCTAGACACGAGATGTCACAGCGTCACCCGACATATGGTCACGCTCTCGTACGCCGCGGGCTACCTTGTAAGTTGTAGCACTGGCAGCTTGTAGCCTTTCACTGTCAGAACATCACGACCAGTCATCACTTGTCATCAGCTCTTTCCTTCGGCAGCTGCCAGTCACCTATGCAGGCCACCGTCGACTCCGGAGTCCGGACGTACAAGAGAGCAGGGGGTAATATTGACAGGGATCTTCTAGTCGATATGTCAAGGACCGCGAATGAATAGGCTGCCTCAGAAGTTTGGAATACCCGAGCTCCTCGCCCTTAGGTTATCACTGTATGCTTAACTCTTTCTGTTCTGCTTTGGATTCAATTAACAGCTGTCGTGCCTCAACACTCAAGGTGCTGCAGAGTGGATCCGGACAGCCTTGGCGCTGGAACTTCGTGTCGATAGAAAGGAAGTTACGAACGAAATAGGATAAAAGGAAGTCAACGTGTATTATCGCCATCCAGCACTTAGATAAGGAGCACCCTGACACAGCGTCAGACGAACCACGCCAAGGAGAGCGCACAAGCAGAGCGTCTCGCGTGTTCGCAGGCTTCGTCTGGGAGCCTGCCGATCGGCTGGGTGCCCTTGACACTCATCCCTTAGAAGATCCTCCGCTTGAAGCTCGAACACTGGTTGCACAGAGATGCCCCAGGGCCTAGCTGGAACTACTGTTATATCGAAATTTTGATTCCAGGACCGCTACGTGTTCAAACTATGCTCCCCTGCTCGTCTAATACAGTGTCTCTTCGGATCTCCTAGGCTATAGACATCGATCTTATTTATCCTGTGCGGGCCTACCCGTCTCTTGAGCTCGCTTGCCCCACCAGTCCGGCTCGAATGCTGTCATTGCTCGAAGGTGAGCTCCAATGTACCCGCTGTCTGAAAAGCAGCTACTCACAGAACGTAAATGTCGGCAGGACAAAGCTCGTAGGAAAGCTGCAATATTGCTTCCAAGCCTGGCCATTGTCTAAGACGTCAGCGGTACCACCTGTCGTCATCGTCAGTCACTTTAGAAAAGGCTCGAGAAAGTTGAATGAACGCGACTTACCTGTGCCGCTACTTTGGGGTGCGGCGGTACTTTGAACAATAGCCGCCGCGACTGTGAAAAATGCTAGTACTGACTTCATGAATAGGATGTACTTGTGGGTTAGATAACTGGAGACACCGGCTTTGCTTGTGGCCTTTTATCCTACGGTCGGGTCACCAACAAGTCCATAATAAGGAGGATGCTACGCCGCTCTGCGGCGTCTCGCATGAGGCTCTGGCTTGACTGAATGCTAGTGGCTGCGATCCCAGCGGGGACGCGAGTAAGTGTCGCAGCTTGACGACGAGAACTGGTACTTACACTTGCACTGATTGGCCTCAGGCTGCGATAGCATCTCATATACACCGAGAATGTTGCGTCCAAATTCTGGATTCGTCTCTCTCCTCTTCCATATTTTCGCTCGCCATGTTTAACCTGCAGCGGGGCGGCCGGCGGGTGGTTCCCTATGAACCAACTGCTCTTGTTAGCCGTGAAGAAGAAAAACCATCGGTCACGCACAACCTCGTAGGTGTATCGCGTTTCAAGTTATTGCCCCTGATCAATACAACCGACCAGTGTTCCCGGCTGAGAACCATTGTTCGATTGTACGTCCATTCCCAGCATCGTTGATGCGCATGGGTCGGCCTCCGATGTTCTGCAACGCGACAGTCCAGGAATAGACGTAACGAGGTTAAGTGCGCTGCCGTCGAACGAGGTTGCACCGTCATTTCCACATTGCGACAGTTAATACGTCGACCGACACGGATGGTGCTACACAATGCGGTGACGGAACGCAAGGCAGCATCCACACAGATCCTGGTGCTCCAGATGACTGAAGGCTGCGGCCTGGTGGCGCGTGAGTGGCCCCTGCCACAACGAAGGACGTCGCTCGGAGACCAAGCAAAAGGCCTGTATCAACAATATATCAGCATTCAAATCCCCCATGGGCCGGCGGGATGAGACGCATCTGCAATTCCTTGCACCGCCAGCGACTACGCACCCTCCAAACATAAACCCTAACCCGTAGGCCACTTGCAGGAAGCATCATCAAGCGAGTGCGGTGGTTCGTCAACTCACATCTGCCAGAAAGACTTAGTACTCACCCTGTGCGGCGCATTGCCAGCCACGGAGTATCACAGTTCAGGGGAGGGGGGCATGAAACAGACTTCGAGGTCCACTTCAAGCCCGGAGATTCCAGTGGAGGCGCGCATATAGGCACAGCAGTAAGGTAGTATTGGTCTCCGACCCAGGTTGCGCCAGCCCTACCACACTTCAAGATCTCCCTCCCGTGGAAAATAAGTACTCTCACCCTCGCCGGATGTGAACATAATAGATGCCCGGCGCTGCAAGTGCGGGGCACCTGCTCATGATCAAGGTCGTCTTCAACGACGAACTATCGCCACCTCAATGCTATTGGTTTAAGTTCTCTCCGGCTATCGAGCTTACGCTTGACCTCAATATCACTTGTCCATAGCACGCGTGGAGATACAGGGAACACAAGGTGAAGGGGATGATTAACCAGATTGACTTTGCCGTATGAACGCCACAAACCTGCACGTAAACGTTTGAGATGATGGCGTATGTATTAATTACTGTTGCTCTGATGTACAGGTTTATTGCACAGTCCCACTATTGCACACAATTAAGAGACGATAAACAGAAATAATCTAGAGTAAACCGATCGAGGGAGAAGAACAAGCATCAACCGTGCGCTACGTCCGCTCATCCACCTGATGCCCCTCGGACTCGTCAAAAGATTTTACGCCACCGCCCAATCCCAACTGCCACCCAAGACACACATCAACCCCCAAACGTGACACAAGACACAGGCAACAGAACGAGAAGAGATGGTCGATGGTCCTTGGTGGGTATGGGATCGTGACAGTGGGTATAGGAAACATAAGGGAAGACATGGGGTGCGCTGGGGACAGGAGCAGCGCAGGCGATCACGGCTTGCGGAATTCGCACAAAACCGTATATATCGTGTTGAACGCCGTGTAGATCTCCTCTCGAACCTGATGTACAGGGTGAAGACGGCGGTCAGCATCCGATGAACATGGTAGGACCTCGGACAGAACCCGAGTCAAGCATCATCTCGGCAGCGACCAGCGCATGCCGAAGATTCGAGAACATGATAGATGGAAATGGTACTTTACCTTAGCTCCGGTCAAGACAATCTTCCCAGAAACGAAGACCAGCAGCACGACCTTGGGCTTAATCATGCGGTAAATCAAGCCGGGGAACAGCTAACACAGAAGTCAGTCCCAGTCCTCACTAAAACGTAACCGACGACGTACCTCAGGCTCGTAACTGCTGAACTGACCATGGCTGTATGCCAGACCCTCCAAGCGGATAGGGAACTTGACATCGCAGCTGCCCACGATGTTCTGGATCTTGAACTCGGAGAACTTGGCGTCGAAGCCAAGCTTCTGGATAATCCGAGCGTACTTGCGCGACGCCAGACGGGAGTCATCTTCCGACTTGGCACCCGTCACGACCATCTTGCCCGACGCAAAGATCAGGGCAGTGGTCTTGGGGTCACGTATCCGCATGATCACAGCGGCGAAACGCTAAGTGACGACGAACGAAGAAGAAGTTCGTCTGCACCATAGCGATGAGAATGAAGGTAGCCTACCTTAGGATTGTACTCCGCATTCCTAGCGTGCAGGGCAATCGTCTTCAGATCAAGACGACAGTCAAGGTTGACGGTGGCCACGATGTTTTGGAGGGTAGGAACGATGCCCTCGACGGCAGTGATGTGCTGCTGCTCGAGGGTGAGAGGTGCAGGAGTAGCCGGGACCGTCGGCGTCGACGGCCCCGCAACAGCGTTCGTCTGCGACGGCGCAACGGTTTGCGACTGCGAATCCGAAGGCGAGAACTGCGATCGCAGAGGAGAGGGCTGGCGGGGCTGATGCGGCTGTGGCGGGATGGATGGGGTAGGGCCGGGAAGGGATAGATTGGGTAGAGGCAGCTGGGGCCCCGACGACGGCAGCGCAAGCCCGAAGTTGGGCTGCTGCTGCTGTTGATTTTGCTGCGCCTGCTGCTGCTGGAACTGCTGCTGCGCCTGGAAGTTCACTTGATGTTGTGGCACATTCGAGCGCCCGAATGTAACCTGGCGAGTAGGCAAGAACGACATCTTCTACAGCCGACGAAAGGGTTGAAATGAACCGATGAGCAGTAGAGTATAACGCTGCGACGCGTAGAGGATGGAAAAATTAACGCGTGTGAGGCGTGGGAATCTCTACGGGGGGTGAGAGGGGTGAACAGGCGACGCAGGACCCGCTCTTATATACCTGGGCATTCAAACTCCGACGATCGAGTCAGAGCCAAACAACCGTAAACTGTGAGCCACACACGTCTTATCAATCAACCACCACGTCAACCTCGGCTCCGGGCGGTTCCTCGTCGTCGTCTCTGGAACTCTTTGGAACGTCGCTGTCGTCGCCGCCGCCGACCATGGTTTGCTCGTTATGCACACTCTACCGCTGCTGGACTCGTCAACGTCGCCAGTGGTCCCATTGCTTACCATGTCCTGAACAATGGCGTACACGCACAGGCGCCCGTACACCGGCCGTTCCCACCCGCATGACAAATGGTCCGATACTGGAAGCTCTGCATTTTCTCAATCACAAGCGGTGCATCTTGAAGATTGACGCTCTTCAAGGAACCTTGTTTCTGTCTGGTTCTTTGTCGCCTGGTAGGGCAGTTGGCTTGTTCTCTGGAGTCACAAGACATTGTTCGCGAGGACTCTGCCGCGCTCTTTCATTCTCAAGTGTCATGCCCTTCTACCTTTCATGACCTGACTCGAAGCCAGGCGGATTCCCGGAGGAATACAGGCGTATTGTGGAGCGCCTTAAGACGACTCAATGACTCGCTTGTGATATCACAGCTGTCTACGTATCGGTAACGACGAGTCTACAACAACCACATGCGTCTTGTTCGGGGAGCTCCGGATGTGTGTTGTTGGCCTGGCTGGATGGACGATGATGGGCTCGCGGGAGAAGTTGAGTTGCCCGAACATGATGCAAGACCCATGGAGATCAATTGATTCCCTGCTTCCACGAAGTAGTAGTCCCCTGTAGTTTCATCAGTACTCCGTATATTGCGCTTGAATTGTGCAAGGGCGTAGGTGACCGCACCGTATATGATCCCAGTGAGGTTATTGGGCGGCGAAGCTGGGTTATTCACCGTCCCGTTCGAAAGCAAACTCTGCCACTCGGGCTTCCACGCAAACGCAGTGTTATCACTCAACAACTATCGCATCAACGATAGACAGTTGAGATCACGAACAGCAACGAAACATGATCAGCTTTCATGCACCCATCAAAAACATAGTGGAGGATCACCTTGATGGCGGCGTTACTCCAGTACTGCGCACCCGTGGTGTTCGAAGGAGATAGGGATGCCTCTTGCTGGGACAACATGAGCAGGCCGACGGTGGCGATCATAGCAGCAGAGCTGTCTGCTGGTCGTGGCGGATCGAGAGGCGCGTCGAAGTCCCTACATCGTTCACGAATCTTAGGATCGAACAGACCCGGCACGAGAAGGACACTGACCATGGCACAATACCGTCAGACGGTACTTGCGAGAGATAGAACGAGGCCATCCGTCGCGCCGTCTCGATGTACCGGGACTCGTTCGTGTTGCGATACACTAGACGAAAGATGTGTGGTGTTAGTCTCGGATATCAGCTACAGACACCCAGAGTGTACGGACTATTAGCGAAACCGTAGATCCCCCACGCTTGCCCGCGTGTCCACGTACTATATTCACCATTAAGCCAAGAGCAGAAGGATAACATGAATGAAAGCCAGCGCGCCTATTATCAGCGTACCCCTGCGCGGTCCTCCGCCTGATGACATCCCCGGTGGTCGAGTTGTATTCGACGACGTGGTACGAAGAACCTGCAGACCCCCAGTTGGCACATGTTAAGACGTTTACAATGCACGACACTGACCGTCGGGCCGAATATGATTCTGGGCCGTCTTGTCTGCGTGGGACATAGCGATGTCCCGCAGGGTCGTGTTCCCTGTCAAAGCCATCGAATCGAAGAGCACCTCGGAACGGCGTCAAGTGTCAGAACAAGCATTCAAGGAACCTCAACACGGGGCACTGATTCACCTGCAGGTTCATCATGTTGTCGATGATCACCTGGAGAGCAATGTTAACTGCTGCGTATCTGGTACGCGGTATAAACTCACTTGAAAATCGGTAGGATCCGACGTGTCCCAACTCCTCGTGCAGCCCACGATAGGATTAAACCGATCCGCCAAGAGAGTCGCAAACGTATTCACCGCGGTGACCGCAGTCTGATTGCTCGAATCTCTGTCAAAGCCCTGAGCACGCATACCTCGCACGCTCGCGCTCGCGCCCACTCACACTGCCAGCTCCTGCACGAAGGGAAAACTCAGAAACCCTACATCATGCCCCACCGTCGTGTGCTGCTCCAGCGCAACCTCAGGCGCGCTCAGACTCCTCCCCAGGTCCAGGAATTGTTGCGCGGCGCTAGAGTTCGGGCAGAGCGAGGCGAAGCGCGTGTGCAGGGCATAGTAAGAAGCAGGGAGGAAGCCAGTGGTCCAGTAGTCCGCCGGGAAGTACTGCCATACGCCTTGCGAGCGGTCGGTATATTGGGGATACTGAACGGGATTCGGCACGTTCTGCGCTGTCTGCAGGAATTTAGAGGCCACGAGCGGGGAGAACAGCTCCGCAGGCACCGATGCTGCCCAGGATGACCCAGTAAGACAAGCCGCCGCGACGAGAGTGAATAGTCGCATGGCGGTAGCGGCTGAAACGATGGCTGCGAGGAGGCCGGTATATATAGCAGATGGTCGCCTCGTTCTCATGACCCGTTTTTGACTCCGTGCTGGATTGTCACGAGTGACCAACGTCACGCACTTGTAGACGAGCGGACCGGCAGGAATTCCTTCGTTCAGAAATCCTGGCGCAACGGACATGATACATTTCGCACATCTAGAGAGTATCGAGTACGTATACTTTCAGGACATGCGGAATTTACCGTGCATCTGTCACGCCGCAGTTAGGGAGTCGTCCGATAGGAACAGCAAGAGGTCTACGCAAGAGTCATATGGCGTTTGGCGGGCGAAGCCATGGCAGAAATTGAAAGGGAAACTCCGCAAGATCAACTGAAGATCCAAAAGGCTGTCGAACGTCGGTAGAACGTCAGAGACAGTAACAACGTGAGTGAACAGGGCAAGGACCAAGCCACGGCGAGCACAACCGGTCAAGAGAGTATCCAGAGATCGCGAAAGTCTTCAGCAGAAGAATTAAGATCCGAAGATATACAACCAGCTGGTTTGGCTGAGAGCCTTGGTGAAGAAGGGATATATCAGCTTGACGCCACACCACCCAGGATAGCTGCAAGATAGCAGCAAGACCAGGAGACACTAGAGCATTCAACTGGGAGATATTCCTAGCCCGCTTTTGTAGTCTTCAGCCCGGCAGTAACCCTCCAGACTAACCTCAGCAAGATGGACAACAAGAGAAAGACGTGGAAGTAAGAGATCAAGCACAGCGTCGCATTTCGCTGCGGAGAGCGGAGTTGTTATTTGACCCGCTTTGGGCAAACGCGTCGCAGTCGCCTGGCCTGCTGCTTCCAACGCTTATACCCTCCCTCCTCTTCCTACCGAACGACTGTAAATTGACCTTTCGAAATGGCGAATCTCGGAACGGAGGTGGTCTCTGTCATCAACAAACTACAGGATGTCTTTACCGCGGTGGGCTCGTCGGCCAACTCAATAGACTTGCCGCAAATATGCGTGCTGGGCAGTCAGAGTAGTGGAAAGAGTAGTGTGCTGGAGGTGAGTTCAAGGGTGTGTTTTGTTAGCTTTGCTATACTGATGTATGTCTGCAACCTAGAACATCGTCGGACGAGACTTCTTGCCCCGTGGAACGGGGATTGTGACGCGGCGACCCCTCGTACGTTAATGGATTATGACTTCATCCTACAATGCCTGATGGAATATACAGGTCCTACAACTCATCAACCGCCCAGCTACCGCACAAACGAATGGCACCTCATGTGAGTCGCTCGTTAGGCCTTTCCATTTCCTCACTGACTGGCTCCTCAGCGCCAGCCCCCAACGGCGCAGCAGACGGCGACAAGGCCGCCAACGCCGACGAGTGGGGTGAATTCCTGCACCTCCCCGGCGAAAAGTTCTACGACTTCAACAAGATCCGCGCGGAGATCGTCCGCGACACCGAGGCGAAGACGGGCAAGAACGCAGGCATCTCCCCGCTCCCCATCAACCTGCGCATCTTCTCGCCCAACGTCCTCACGCTCACGCTCGTCGACCTGCCCGGCCTGACAAAGGTCCCCGTGGGCGACCAGCCGCGCGACATCGAGAAGCAGATCCGGGAGATGCTGCTCAAGTACATATCGAAGCCGAGCTGTATCATCCTCGCGGTGACTGCGGCGAACACGGACTTGGCGAACTCGGATGGGTTGAAGCTGGCGCGGGAGGTGGATCCGGAGGGGACGCGGACGATCGGTGTGCTTACGAAGGTGGATTTGATGTAAGTCCGGCTTGTTTGCCATTCATCTCATCCACTGACCAAGCGCAGGGACGCCGGGACGGACGTCGTGGATATCCTCGCTGGCCGAGTGATCCCGCTCCGCCTGGGGTACGTGCCCGTGGTCAACCGCGGGCAGCGCGATATTGAGGCGAACAAGCCGATCCAAGCTGCGCTCGAGTACGAGCGCCAGTTCTTCGAGAACCACCCGTCGTACAAGGGCAAGGCGCAGTACTGCGGGACGCCGTTCCTGGCGCGCAAGCTGAACATGGTATATTTTATCCCAGTCTCCGATGCATTACCCCTGCTGATCAAGGTGCGCCGTAGATCCTGATGCACCACATCCGTGCAACGCTGCCGGACATCAAGGCGCGCATATCGTCACAACTATCCAAGTACAACGCGGAACTACAGTCGCTCGGGGGGCCGACGGGCGACGGGAACTCGGGGAACATCGTCCTCAGCGTCATTACGGAATTCACCTCCGAGTTCCGCTCGTCGATCGACGGTAACACGAATGACTTGTCGCTGAACGAGCTCTCGGGTGGCGCTAGGATTAGTTTTGTGTTCCACGAACTGTTCAACAATGGCGTGAAGAGCATAGATCCGTTCGACCAAGTGAAGGACGGGGATATCAGGACGATCTTGTATAACTCGTCGGTGAGCGAAGTGCTTGCGCGGTAATGTGGCTCTGGGCTGATTGGGGATTGGTAGGGTTCGACACCAGCCCTCTTCGTTGGGACAACGGCTTTCGAGGTCATTGTGAAGCAGCAGATCAAGCGATTGGAGGAGCCCAGTCTGAAGTGCAGTACCCTCGTGTACGATGAGCTGATCCGCATCCTGGGGCAACTACTGCAGAAGATTGTTAGCGTCTCGTACTACTCATCTCTGGCCGATTCCACTGACTAAGTATGTGTTACAGCAAGCGTTCCGGCGTTATCCTGCTCTCCGGGACCGGTTCAACTCTGTAGTGGTCAACTTCTTCAAGAAGGCCATGAACCCCACCACGAAACTCGTATCTGACCTGGTTGCGTGAGTATCCAGGTTAACCGAGGTGAGAACGTGATATTGATTTGACATTCTTTCTCAGTATGCAAGCATGCTACATTAACACGACCCATCCCGACTTCCTCAATGGTCACAAGGTAGGACCGTTTCTCCTTGAGTTTGTGCGCCCACACTAAGCCTGCCTACCAGGCTATGGCCATCGTCAACGAGCGACTAAACGCCAACAAGCCCCCACCGCAGCAGGCCGACCCCAAGACTGGCAAGCTCGCGCCCGGGCAGATCAACAACAACAAAGACCTGGACGTAGATGCCAAGAAGGAGGAGCCGAGCTTCTTCGGGTCGTTCTTCGCCGGGAAGACGGCGCAGACGAAGAAGAAGGGGACGGCGACTATGGAAGCGGTCAGTGAAGTCCGTCTAGTTGGTTCGTGGGTGGCAGTTGTGCTGAAGTGACTCTGCTGTAGCCACCGCCAGTGATCAGGCCGCAGTCGGCGCTGAGCGATAGGGAGGTTATGGAGACGGAGGTTATCAGTGCGTCCCTTTTCCCCTGGTCGTTGATTTGCTGGCTGATGACGGCGCAGAGCTCCTGATCCACTCGTACTACAACATCGTGAAGCGGGAGATGATCGATATGGTGCCAAAAGCGATTTCGCTGACTCTCGTGAACTTTGCGAAGGAGAACCTGCAGCGGGAGCTGCTACAGGAGCTGTACAAGCCCGAGGTGCTGGATGAGCTGCTGAAGGAGTCGGAGTTCGTCGTGAGCCGGAGGAAGGAGGTCGTGTCGATGATACAGGCATTGAATAAAGCGGAAGAGTAAGTGCTTTTCTGAGGTCGTGTTTCATGCTCTTGCTGATGGAAACGATTTTCTAGGATCGTGGCGGGAGTATGAGGGACGTTGGCTTGATAGGTTGTTTCTAGATTATGGCTGCTCTGGCTATTCCACTCTTGTGCATAGTAGTACTGTAATATTTCTTTCTTCATCCTCATGGAACACTTTCACTATGTCCTTCTTCTATGACATCGCCCAGGTCTTCGAAGGTATTCGGAGATCGATTTCGATCGCAGGTGATATCACCAGAATTCCCACCAAAAATCGCATTACATCAAGACATACAAACTCTGTCTTTCCACTATTACAAGCACGTTTGACAGGGATAGGACTGCTCATGCTCTATTTACCGTCCATCGCCAGTCACGATCCTCGTTATGCACCGTAATTGAGACGGAAAATGTCGTTCAAGCTAGGGAACCGTTTAGGACTAGACATGAATCAAGTGTGCATGCTTACACGTAGTAGCTCCCTCCCTCCGGTATCAGCTGGAAGACCTGACTGAACTGTAATGGATTCTCGCCGTCGTCGACCTGCGGACGCGTGAATGCTTGATGGGAAGTGATACAAGGATCCACACGCACCAGTAGGAGACCCGTGACGCTGACGATGAGACTGGCAATCGTGGGCGACGATGGCTGGGCATCGAGGGTGGTGATCTTATGCTGCACTCTCTGAAAGGGCAGGCTCTGCGAAATCGACCAGCGTTCAGCCACGATCTTATCGCATTCCTGGACGAAAAACCAGCACTCACGGTCAATTTCTCTGCGATCGCAGCCGCGCCCTGGGTGGGCTGGCCCTCAAAGGAGAGCATCGAGGCATCGCGCTAAGGACAGTCGAGCGTGATTGCTTTTCGTCAGGCGGCAGATCCCAGATATCGCTGCGAAGGAGGACGCACGTAAAGAGACTGCAGCCCGGCGCGGTTCGTGTCGAACGTGGAGTAGTAGAACTCGGTGAACTGCTTCGCGATGCTGTTGATATCGGCCATCGTGGACGTCGACGTGCGCAGCGAGGAAAATAAAAAGCGGAATAAAAGGTGGTGGCGGGATGAGCGAGAGGATATCGGCGACGCCACAACGCGTCGTCGGGCGCGGTTCGGTCCTTCCGAATCGAGCGTGCGCGTGCCGCCCGCTTCGCGTAGTTAGCGATGGCTTCGTTCGCTGCGCCGGTCATGAGCATGGCCCCCGCCCCCGTCGACACCCAGCGGCCCTCGATGCGCAGAAAATCGTCAGCGCAGAACCTCCTCGCGTCGTTCAAGGGCGCGCCGCCTGGCCCCCCGCCGCCCATCGCGACCGCGAGCCTCTCGAACGCGGGGCACTCATACACGGGGACACCCACGACCAGTACGCCTGTGACGAGGGAGTGGGATGTGCAGAGTATGGGGTCGGACGGGGTACCCTCCGCGGTGCCCACTGCAGGCGCAAGTCCAGCGCTGGGGACCGCCACGTCCGTAGAGTACCTGCGAGACTTGCTGCAGAAGCGCATAATCACTCTGACTTATATGCGCAACGTGCATGATGGGTACGTCTGGCTGTGACTCTTGGTTTGCTGCGATACTCATGGGGAACTAGGCGGAGTCATTGGTTCCACACCATCATGATGTCGCGGGCAGAGCTCGACCGCGTGTTCAACAACACCGCGATGAAGAAGCGGTGAGATTCCATCGGTGCTCGTTCGTATTGTGCGCGATTTAAGCTGCCCAGGTGATCAGGACATACCGCTTTGCCATCCTAGGCATGTCGCTGTCTACTCTGTTCGACATTCAGCAACCCCAGGATCTCCTGCGCGGGCTGTTAAACACGTTAAATGAGTTTGAGAACATGAAGGAAGGCGAGGAAAAGTCGAGGGTGGTACGTAGAGAGCCGGCTCAACCGATCAGGCTGTTGACTGCTTTCTCTCCAGAGATTATTCAGTAGATCGAGGATGTCGAAGCGCCAGGCAGGCGCAGTGAGCGACTATGCGATATCCTACTCTGACAGCTCAGACAACTCTTACCTAGTGATCCCCCACATGGTCCGTACCTCATCTCCCCTGCCCTCGTCTTCCCCACTAACTCCCCACCTCACAGCCGTTCCCCCTCGACTACCACCAAACTCTCCTATCGCTCTTAGACGTCCTCTCCGAGCTATACAATAAAATCCTCCGCTTCCTTGGGCCCTCGCCTTTCCCTAACGCACAGCACATGCTTGGGCCTCTCGGCGCGCTGTCCCCTCACCCGGGCGTGTCGTACTTGTTCTCGCAGCAGGCAGAAGCAGATCCGGACAACGGATTGTGGGGCATCGCCAACGCGCACGGAGGGCCTGGCAGCCAGGGTCCGTTCGGCGGCACGCCGGGGCTGGGCGGCCTCGGGAGCCCCCCGCCAAGCTGGACGCCCGGACTGGGGGAGAGCGTGCTCAAGATCGACGGCAAGTTGAAAGCAAGTGATTCCTCTTTGGTTGCTGGTGCGTAGCTGACGGGATGCCGTAGAAAATCACGTCCACGCTGCTGAAAGAGCTCGATACCTTTGCGCGGAACAGCATCAAGGACGAGCTGTCCTCGCTCGACCCGCTCCTGCGCAACGTCGACGCCTCCGTGGCCGAGGAGGGGCGGGAGCAGTACGACTTTGAAGGCAGCGTCGAGTAGGGGTGGACGTTCGGACGGTTCGGTCGGACGGTTTGGCGTATCTTTATTTCCTCCCCGTTTGCTTGCTTTGGTTTTCGCGTTTGCATATTGTGTACTATCCTATTCTACCCTACGCTGGCATGTAAATATGTTATATAGCTGTATGTTTTATTTCTGTGTTCCTGTGTAGACGCGTCTGATCTACGCGTGATCTGACCTTATCGTGATGCTTTGATGAATGACTCGGAAGTCTGCGCTGTGGCTGAAGACACGGTGCAAGGTTCCTTCCGCTCTCTTGTTCTCCTGATATCCCGGAGTACTCCCTTTTGGTTATTGCTGTCGGTTCTGGTTGTCCTGTTCAAAAACATAGAGAGGATTGAAACTGCTACACGATTTACAAAGCAATTCGCGACTAGCTGACAATGACTGCGGTACCGCCCCCTGGTGTCCCTGATGAGCTTGCGGGTGATTCGACAGCACCTGCTACTGTGGAGACGGTTGTGCAGAAACTAGGCGGTGTGAGCCTCGACGGGTGAGTACCCGTATACTTCAAATCGGCAGACGACCTCATCCCGCGGTTCTCCAGACCCAAAACATCCACGCCCGACCCGACCTCTGCATCCACCCCCGCCCCCAATGCCGACACCAGCGCCCCCGCCATCAAGCCCGCCGACCCGGCGTCCGCACACGACCAGGTCGTCACGCCGTGGGACGTCCAGGGCTCCGTCTCGAGTGACGGCAAGCAGCTCGCGATCGACTACGACAAGCTGATCGAGCAGTTTGGCACGAAGCGCGTCGACCAGGCGCTGCTCGACCGCTTCGAGCGGCTCACGGGCCACCGCCCGCACGTCCTGCTCAGGCGGGGGATGTTCTTCAGTCATCGGTGAGTGCGTTAACTGTTGCTGGCGAGGGGGAGGCTGAGGAGAGGGTAGGGAGTTTGATAAGATTTTGGACCGGTATGAACAGGGGAAGCCGTTCTTCTTGTATACTGGACGGGGTCCAAGTAGCGGGAGTATGCACCTGGGGCATATGATACCCTTTACCTTCACAAAGTGAGTGTGGCAGTACCTATAGATTCGGTACGGAGTCTCATACACGATGGAGGTGGCTCCAAGACGTCTTCAATGTTCCCCTAGTTGTACAACTCACCGGTCAGTCTATCTTTGCCTTGGATTCGTATTTTCCTGGTCTCTGATGTTCTCGCACTCCAGATGATGAGAAATTCCTGTTCAAGCACGAGCTGAAGCCAGAACAGACATACAAATTTGCACGGGAGAATGCAAGGGACATCATCGCTGTCGGCTTTGACCTGGAGAAGACGTTCATTTTCAGCGACTACGATTACGTCGGTGGGGCATTCTACAAGAACATCTCCAAGATATCCCGGCAAATCACCTTTAGCCAGGCCCGCGCCACCTTTGGTTTCACGGAGTCGTAAGTGCCCTTCAGCTCAGCTCACTTCCAATTTTATTCCAACCCCCGGTAACTAAACCCCCCTCCCTTAAGTGACAACATCGGCAAGATCCACTTCGCCTCTATCCAGGCCGCGCCCTCCTTCTCCAACTCCTTCCCCCAGATCTTCGGCACGACCTCCAACATCCCGTGCCTCATCCCCTGCGCAATCGACCAGGACCCGTACTTCCGCCTCACGCGCGACGTCGCCGTCAAGCTCAAGTACCCCAAACCCACGCTCCTCCACTCCAAGTTCTTCCCCGCGCTCCAGGGCCCGCAGACCAAGATGAGCGCGTCCGACCCCAACTCAGGGATATACATGAGCGACTCGGTTAACGTGATTAAGAATAAGATCAATCGGCATGGCTTCTCAGGCGGAGGGGAGACTGAGGAAATCCACCGTGAGAAGGGGGGTGATACGGAGGTGGACGTTAGTTATCAGTACCTGGGTTTCTTCTTGGATGACGATGAGGAGCTTGAGCGCATAGGAGCGGTGAGTGGACAGGTGGTGCGTTCCAGACGCTTCTAAACCGAGTATAATCCTAGGAATACCGCGCCGGCCGGCTGCTCACCGGTGAGCTCAAGGCTATGTGCATCAAAGTACTACAAGACTTCGTGAAGGGGTTCCAAGAGGTGCGTCACCTCGGTCAGACTGATCTGTGTACTATATTGACGCTGTCCGTACAGCGTCGAGCGCAGGTCACAGAGGAAGATATCTCGCGTTTCATGGACCCAACGAGGAAGATCATTCCGACCATGAGCAAGTGTAGAACCAGCGCGGCAGAGCCACCAAAGGCAGAGAACTGACTAGTGCGTGGGATGAGCGGTGTCCTGTATAGAGTATTGCGAATATATGGCTGGCCGCGGCAGTTTCGGTGGCATCCTCTGGATGGCCTACGGCATCACTGCTGGAAGCAATTCAAATGCGTCACACATACGCTGAGGCACTAGGGTTAGGGCTTCCCTTACTATGCCAATTGGGTGCGTGCCAGCAGTGACGAAGTCCACGTCTAACGCGATTGGCGGACATCAATATGCAATGACGTCTGTATGGTGGGCATCTGTTTCATGCAAGAGAACACAGGTTTCGGGGCCGAGAATGGATTTGATGTCTGGCAATCAGTTGAATCAATCACAGGAACAAACGCGTTCATCACACGCAATGGAGCGTGCCGCTGTAGTTCGTCAAGTCTGCCCATCGCGGACCTCCCCGTGCCAGCGAACCTACAAACTCCGCCTATGGGTAGGCTATAGCACCCAGCCACATGGTATCTATCACTGGGCAATAGGTTACCACGGCTAGAACTTGAGCACCGCACGTAACCACGGGCTTTTTGACTGGTTTCTACTTGTACTGAGTTCCGGTCAGCTCTCGTAAAGTTGGGACGGGGCGTCGTCCTCGATCTAGATCAGGATTCCTCGTCTGTAGTCCGTTTCAGGAAACATCCAGCCTCAGTCTCGTGGTATGAGGGTCATCAGCATCCATTGCAGACGCTTTGACTTTATTGACGTGCCTTTATCAGGTTATCGCGGCTTTAGAACGACATAGAAACGTTGATGTCCCACCCGTGGATTTATTGTTGAGGTCAGACATACCATTTTATGCCAAGTGGCTAGAAATAGCATTTGGGTGCGCCTTCGTGGCGTTCATGTCCTTACCACGATCGCAGATCAAGGGATTAATTACGAATAAGATAGATTAAGTGGCAGCTTGACATCCTGATATTCCAACGAGGATCGGCACGTCACACATAACCCAGCAAGCAACTTGTGGCCATCTTGGCAGGCAGCAATTAAACAGCGCAGCACGTACGACGGTGTATATGTCTGGGATCGACGGGTTACTGCGACTAGCAATAACTCCGTACAGGTAGTTCGTCCGCGCGAGGCCATACAATGATGGAAACCTAGAGTGTCCGACAATTTGGCAGTTGAGGAGAGGCCTCGCCCTACGGCGACGCATTGGGACCGCTGCTACTTTTGCAAGACTGATTGGAACTTGAATAAACCAGTCGAGCCGGATCAACGCCAATGGTGCTAGTAGAATGCCGATCAGCTGCCTGTATCTTCCGCAGCCAGAATGTTCCTCGAGAGTCGGACACTGTACAGACTTCCAGATTGTATCGAAACGCGGTATCCTGTCGACGAATATTGCATCTTCGCCTCTACCATCGAGACCACCGGCCAGAACCTGGTGCAATCAGTAATAAGAGGTCTGAGACCTGAAGAAGTGCAGGTTCCGGCCTCTTTTGCCAGCTGAATGTCAAGACAGCTAATGGAGGTGGTATCCAACTTGAAAAGATGGATGTACAAGAGTAGCTAACGCGGGTTATGAACTTGAAGGGCGTATTGCCTTGACGTCCCCGCGCCTGTCACGCGATAATCAGGCCTGTGCCGTACCCATAGCTGTTAGATCACAATTTACCAGATAGAATGTATTGTCCCCTTGACACCTACCTTCGGGATTGAGACAGCGGGCAGTTTTTAGAGAGACGACGCGGGAAGTCTCTGTTGGCGTCGAGCTGGAGAAACGAAAGTGATATACACAATAACCACTTGCCAAGCCGTCGTTAGCCGCCCACATACGCCTTTGGTAGGTTGAGATATGAGTGAGAGGAGACAATAACTGAGATAGCGGCTCGGGATTATTGGAGACCAGTCGGAATTTCTTGAACTGAGCGCTCAAGCTGGCACTGCCGAAGCCACTTGGAAGCTCATCGGCGAGGCGCGAGATGGATGCACAGGCGGTGTGTGGAGCAAAGATAGGTGAGACGCATCGAGTTTGCTCGGGAACATACGGCCAGATTTGACACAGCTACAGGCCCAGTCCATGATCTCTTCTACGATGCGGCAAACAAAGGCATATACTCGTCCAGGATATAAAGAGAGGGAAGGTGGGTAGTACGGCTCACCACAGCTACATCCTAGTCCACAAATCACCACTTGAACAATGCAAGCATTCGCCACTCTTGCAGCGCTGGTCAGCTTGACGTTCGTCATCGCTGCCCCTGCTCAATCTTCTGGTACGTATCTCGAAGCTAATCCATTCCCCCAGAACACCCTGCTGACCGGTTGACAAAGCGACAGCCATCATCACCCCGCCAGGTGAGCTCTCAGATGCGTATATAGCCAATTTATCGGGTTAATTATCCCGTAGATACCGAATGGTGGGGTAAGAGACAGGTCGATCCAACCAGTAAAACGAGCACCACGAGCATCACGGCCGGTAAGTGGAACCGAAGGATGCCTCCGTTAAGTACCGTTCTCACTAGAGAGTAGAGGCGCCCTGGTGGGGCAAAGCACAAGCGACGTCCAGCGTCGCGACCCATATTAGCGGCCCAGGTGCGTACCATGTAACGTCGTTCTCGGACTTGGTCTGAGATAATCCCCAAGATACCGAATGGTGGGGCAAGAGGGCTGACACGCCCACGACAACAACGACCTCCAGTGTCGCAGAAATGACGACTGTATCGGCCACGTGGTCCACCCTGTCGTTTGGTAAGCGAGAGCATGGATATTTGCCGCGGAGACTAAAGGCTGTCCTGCGGTAGACACTGACTGGTGGGGAAAGAGGGACGTCGCACCTACTACCACGTCTACGACCACCAGTGCTGCGGAGACAACGATTGTGTCCAACACGACGTCCTCCTCGCCGTTCGGTAAGTGATGGAGATATCTTCCACAGCCGAGACTAATGGGTCTATGTTAGACACCGCTTGGTGGGGCAAACGGTCCGAAGGTGCTGCGACGGCAACATCGTACTAGAGCGATGGTCGATTTCTAGTGTCTTGTCTTTACATTTGTTATCGCATGAGCTGGACTTCCTTAGAGAATAGATTTCAGGGTGTACCGTAACTTATTTCTATGTCAGGTACATATGTGCCTCTGACGGTGATGTATTGTTCTGCAAGAAACATTGGGGTGACGTGATGAGCGTTCTAACGACTAGAATGAGTATCAGTCATGAGAAGGTCGCAAGAGCACATACACTTTCAGTTTACTACCTGAATATCCGTCCCAGGAGATAGCCAGCTCAGTTGCTCCCGGATTTGCGCGATGACATCCCCATTGTAGATGATGCGTTGCTTCATGCAAGATACAATTTGCAGAACCTTTAGGTTCTTCACTGAGGGCCACGCCGAGAAGAACTTCATTAAACTCGGAGTGACGATACACCTCTGCAATTTGAGGACGCTGAGAGCGGGTAACGTAGGGCTCTGCCGATCCCGGCACCCACGCGCGAGGGCGTCCCAGAGTCTGGAGCAACTGTCTGACATACTGCGCACCGTCAATTCCTCCAAATTGACAACATGTCGCAGAATCTTCACCGCGGACTCGACGTCCTCTGCCTCCATACGTCTCAAGGGCGCAGCGAGTTCCCCCTCTATGCACAGACATCGTACGGCAGAGAACGAGTATGTTCGAAGAATTGAATCCACAATATTGCCTTGGAAAGTCGACCCTGAGTACTGATCGTCAAGTTCAATACCGAGCTCGCCGCCAAAGATCGTGGTACCGCTAATGTTCAGTTCTCTTGCGAAAAGGTCAGAACGCGAGGGGTTGGAACGTATCCTAATTGTTATGCCGTCCATATGCCCTATGGAAGGTAGATGGGGAGGAATGCCAGCTAACGCTGCTGGAAACCTGGGGAACCCCCGTGATTGAATTCTGACGGTGCTGCCCGGCGGAATTATGATGTGACGCAAGACGTAAAGGAGCAGGTGAGCTTGAAGATTTAGAGTTAACTGCCGAAGCCGTCGTAGATTGACCGGACAGGAGATATCGGGCATGTCGGGGCCTATCATATCATAAGGTCCATGTAATATCAACTGTTCTATATCGGGGCAGTCACGCAGCACTTGTATAATGTTGAAGCCGTCGTGGGTTGTAGAGTGCATATTGTTACCCGAGACTAGGTTTAGTTTTGACAAGCCCTTGCAAAAGCCGGGTTGCAATGCCCAAGGAAGATTCAAGGCGTCTAGTTGCTGAAGCGTCGGCGATAGTCCGCCAAAGAATTGATCCGGACTAATACTCTGGATGTGCCACAGGCCACTGCCGTCTATTTGTAGCCATTCCAGCCGGGGAGCTGGCGTCGAGACAAGCCAATTGAACAGATCCGAGTCCAGCGCCATGCGTGGGCATATCAGAGACAGAAAGCATGCATTTGAGATGGTGGATGGCCACAGGTTGCGCAGGGACGGCACGTCATGTCGACATAAGCTTTTGTCCGTAATCCGGACATGGAGGGTGGTACCTCTTGTCCGAGAGAGGAGTTCGGATATGAGGGCGGGACCAAAACAGTCGAAGTCCACGTGGTTCCAAAGCAGAGGGTAGCCCAGGCTGACGAGACGCCAGTGAGAACACACGTGTGAGACACGAAGGGGTAGTTCCCAAGCATCGTCGTCTGGGCGAGTGCGGAGGAATATGTCGCACAGTAGCTCCTCCGGTAGGCGATTGATAGTGGCTAATTCGTTATGTTGCACGAGAGATTCCTTGTTCCTGCATGAGCAGACGTCCCGTGATTCATAGGCCGCACTCATCTGGGTGCTCTTATTGTCCCTGAAAGGCGGTTTTTATGGTGGAATTCCTGGTCAGTACATCAGTGAAAGAGAAGCTTCGAACAATCAATTCACAGGTTATGGCCCGACTCCCACCGATGTGGCTGGGAATCAGAATATGGATATTCACGTCCTTGCAGTGCGATGTCCACGAAAGCCATTTCAATGTCGCCTGGCTCGGATTCAAGGCTCATGTGCTGTACGGAACGAAGTCGACGACATGCATAAATTGAGAGGCGAGGCGCCCTAATCGGGTGGCGCCGGGGTCGCGCGATAAAGTGATACCGGGCAGTGCCGCACACTTCCTCTTGACGTCCTCAGGCAGAGAATATTCTACTTCCCATTCGGCCCCCTCCAATTGCGGAGGCAGCAGGAAGATCTCAGCTACCAAGGTTGTTGAATAGCTTTCATACCTCGATTTGAGAAATCGTGCCACTCGAGCAATCATCGTGACTAGTGCTACTGAGACCTCGGCAGCACGTGGCATCGCCCAGTCTCACCGCACGCCATGAAATAAGGCGGTAGGGCCGTGCGAGTGGGGAGACGCAATCCTGGGTCGCGCGGCGAGTTATTTGGCTTTGTTTGTTCCCTAATAGCGAGTGTCACGAAAATGAGAACACGTAGATCACTTCACACTGCGAGAATCAGGCTAAGATATGGCTGAGAGAAATGCTCAGAAGGATGATTAAAATGTATCGGAAATGTTGGATTTCCGGTACTTTGCCTCTTTCCCTCCATATAGGGTGAAAAAGAGATCTGTTTGACTAGTGTTCCAAGATACGATGCATTTTCGAAGAATCCGAGTTTTCCGATACATCCAGATATGTCTTCAGAACATTTGGTACTACTGTCGCAAGAGCCAAAAATGACTCTAGGGAGCTGCATGCGCGTGGCGCATTTGAGTCACAACGCGCCTGAAATCAGCGCGTCTGGCTGAGTGACGTGTGTGACAACCGCGTTCTGGTGTCACACTGGAGGTCGCCTTTCCGCTCTCCAATGCACTAAAGACTGCACAGCTTCTCTCAGACTTCATATATAGCATTCTTGATATGGTTCCCTTCCCTTGCAGATATTTGGGTGTACTGAAGCATAATATCTCTGCCTACAGCCATAACAAGAAGTGTACCATCCCGAGTCATACATGCTAATTGGTTAAGTCTGCCTCAAGTCAGCTGAATAAAATAAATATACACCTTTCATGATGTATATGGGATCTCACAAGGTAATCTGTTGAGCATTGCAAGCACAATCAATGGGTGGTTGAGCATGGGAATTGAGGGAATAGGAAAGCTATGATGTACATCCTTATGTAAAAGGGAAAAGATGCCATTACACATCCTCTGTATCCCAAAAAACCATTATATCATCCTACAAGAAATTCTAATCACTCTCCGATGTCATTACACAGCGAGTTGGGTCAAGGCGCACTTGTGCCAGTCTTCAGCCACAATCTGCTTACTAAGCGACTCGCGCCGTTGGCAGGCGTTGCGTCTCCCCAGTGCGAGCGGCAGAGCCCGCTACCGTAGACATAGATAAGTACAGATATTTGGCTTAGTTTACAAGAAGTTGTGTAAATCTACGTAAATCGACCCCGCCGTGACCCAGGGTCAACGGTGGCTAATGGCACGGGATAGCAAGTACAGCGCGAAAATTCTCAGTCCCGCTGCATTAAAAGGTCCCGGGTAGTGTCAGATACATAGTAGATACAAGGGGGATACTGTACATATTATTCTGAATAGATACAAAAGCTCTAAATACGAGAAATAATACTATTCGACCAGGAGCACGTAGGTCCTCGACGCGTCAGACGCGTCCTAATTACACGCCACGCGTCCTGGGGTCCCCAAGTGAGTATCCCGACAAGGGCGCCAAAGTTCCCGGGGTTTGATGGGGAGAAGCGCTCGGGAACGCCGCGCGAAGCGGCGGCGGCTTGATGTGATTGTACGGATGGGCGTGACGCAAGGGGCGGACAGAAATAAAATTTTAGACCACATGCCACAAATCTCAGTTAATGGTCTCCAGGGGACCTCCCCTCCCCCCGTGGGACAGTCTCACGGTACATAAAGGGAAGGTATGTCGCATAGCAAGCAAGGGTTAGGGTTACTTTGTCACAGGGGGTGTCACATCTACTTCGGTCACAATTCATATGTTTTTCTGAAGATCGCTACCAGGGGTCATTCTTTCTCACCGCTTTTCTCTGGGATACTTCAGAAAGGCATTTAGGTTACTCAAAAGTACCCAATGGTGTGCCAGATACCTACCCGTTAGCTCCCTTACCCCAGATGGCTGGGCGCTTAACTGATAATAAATCTCAGTTAAGGGCTCCGAGGTCCCCCCCCTCCCCCTGCATGTGGTCTCGGCATCTCCCGGTGTCCGCCCCTTGGCGTGACGCGCTCGTAAATCCACACATCACGTGCCTGTAAATCCTGTAAATCGGCGTAAATCCAGCGGCATAAATGCTTTACGGCGCTTAGGCCGTGCTTTTGAGCACTTATGCGGTAAATTGAGTGCTTAAGCACTCGCGGAAGCGCTTTCTGACCCTTGGGAGCTAAACTGACCAGGGAGAACAATTTTTGAGTATTTTACCAATAGATTCACGCATTTGTATAGTATACAACAACTTCTATATACTACAGGAGGGCCAAAACATCCCCGAGGAGGTGCAGCCGCCGGGGAACGAGGAGGAAAGGCGACGCGTCGACGCATCGCGCGAGGCGTGGGAATACCCGGGAACCGCCGAGCCTCACCTGCCTAATAAGGCAGGAATCGCGTAAAGCCAGCGGAATAAGATTTGGTAGCAAGCTGAAAACTTGACATCCTGAGCAGCATCATATACTAATATATTTATTTTGCGAAAGCAGTTGTGTTCCAGCCATGATTTCCGAATGAGCATTCACCTCAACGATTTGAAGAGATGTCCACTCACTCCTCCCTCAGGTTCTGAGTATACAAGTCATTTATGTAAAACAGCTGACATTGAAGTATGCTGCTTTCACCTGGAGGCCGCATCTCCAACGCCCCAAGCTAGGTCATGTCTGTTCTCTTGAGTCCCTTGACCAGCATCCGCCACCTTGGCTAAAGATGGAAAGAGAGATGCCACGTGGTTCTACGATCGGGGTCCTTTGAGGACCCCATCTTTGATTGGTCCAAAGCCATGTGCCGGTCCTGCCGTCCACCATATACGGTTAAGAGCCAAATAGTGTCAAATAGATCGCGTAGATCTTGAAACGATCGCAGGAAACCTGCGAACGGCCGGGGGGTCCAAGACCCACTACCTACGGTAGCGGGAATATTCGTGGCATTTCAAAAGCGATATGATGATATTTTTTTCCTCCTTCTGTGACTCGCTCCTGGGGTCGGTGTGGCACAGTTCTAGACAAGACCCGTCTATTTCGAGGAGTCAATGGAAAACGCCCTCATCGGGATCACATATATGCATCATGGTAGTGCTCACAGCTTGTTTAATGGGACAAGCGAAGGCCAGCGATCCGTTTTTGGCTCACCGCATCAAGGGGTTTCACGGATTGCTAGTCAGGTCTGGAGATTCCCCTGTGCAGACGCCATGAACCCAAGATATATGAATCCCGGCTACATTGCAACATTGACGAACCTTTAGTAGGGATGTCTAATAATATCTTTCAACTAGCTGCATAGCACTTAGACTAAGCACTAGCACTGGAATTGGTGCATTTGTTTGGTCCTGAGACGGTGGCACTGGGTCAACTCGGATGGGACAAGTGAATTTGAACGGCACTATTAGGCACTTGGCATTCAATGCGCAGGTCTTGTCAGAGGCAGCCCATAGCTGCTACCACAGCATCCTGCGGTGCACGTACTGGGACGAACAGCCCGATGTATTTGAAGGCATTGACAGGAGCACAGGTGTCTACGCGTAGGCGCAGTATAGATGCGGCGAAGACGGATACGACACGTTATATACGTGTTCGTACTGCGAACGTCTTCGCTTTAACTGGCGGGCGGGGAGGGGGGTGGTCGGTGAAGGCTTGAGAATGCACTGCTTTTGGAACGATACGTACATGTGGCTCTATAGCGACCTATATTTGGAGCGGAGACGCAGCGCAGATAATGCATAGCATAGACCAGGCTGGTGTTGTAATTGCGCCGCATGGCAGATGCCAGAACAGCGTGTCGTCGTATCACATTTGATTGAATATTCAGCCCAGGAAACACTGAAGTGGTTGTATGTGCGACGTATGTTACGGAAATCTGAAGATGCGCCCGACGCAATAGGCCCGCTCAGGCAGGTCAAAATAACCATGATGTTAACTCCTCAGTGATTGCGCGCTGCAGATTGAGACCAACATACCCGTCCATGCCCTCAACTGATCCGTTGATCCGTCTGCGGCACCGAAATGTCAACAGTCTGACCGTAACCGTGCCGAAGCTGCGAGCTCTTGCAACTGCCAAAGCTGTGCTAAGGGACATGCACTGTAACAAACTAATCAGTATTAGATCTAATCTTGACCACGTACGCACCACGCACAACCTCTCGGTAGTTATGCATTCCCGCATTCAGTACTATTGCTGTTGACCGCATATACTGTCAATCCTCAGGTTTAAACCTCTGACAGTGAGGGTAGTTGCTTCGGAGCGGACATGTGTCGCAAATAGTCCAGTATAACAACTCGAGTGAACTTAAGAGCTAGTAGCTTGACACACAAGTATTCGTCGCAAATCAGGATAGTGCCACAGACCCGCGGCCTATATACGGATGCTATAAGAGGCCTGAGACGCAACGGAGGACTGCCTGAAGATGAGATCTGACGAGAATGATCGCTGGACTGGAGCCTTCGCAGCGCCTGAGATCTGAACCCACGCTTGCTAGGGATGACGGTCTGATGGCACAGTCAACCAGCCTGTCACCATCTGACTCCGCGGACGTAGTCAGTGAACTGCAGGTGTAGCAGTGCATATCACTATGACTCACATGAGGCATCGCCGCTGGGGTCTTGGGTATAAAAGGAGGGGGCAAAGGAACCTACTCACTCAGACAAGCTCTACCCATCCACATCTTCAGCTTAATCATCTCTAGTCAACCTAACTCAAATTAATCAAAATGAAGCACTGTTTCTCCCTCGTCATTATCTTCCTTATTGTCGCCTTCCAAGTGATGGCGGCGCCGCTGAAAGCACGGAGTGAGTAGAGTCGGTCTAGCACTTCGCATCCCTGCTAACCCCACCTGTAGTCACCCCGCCTGGTATAGTGGATCCTGCCTCGCGTTGTCAGCAGTTCTGACATTAATATAAATACAGATCCTGAATGGTGGGGAAGGGCTGTTGACATCCTAAGTTCCTCAGGTACGCATATCCATACTTGGATGACATCCCAGAGGCACTAAGGTCCCGGTTTTCCAGTTGATGTCTCCGAGTCCACCACGAGCACTGTACAAGCTTCTCTCGATGCCACAATTTCCGGCTCTCATAGCTCACATGCCGGTCATGCGCACTCGCACTCGCAAGGGCCCTCTCACACCGGGACACATTCTCACACGGCGTCACCCTCCTACACGCAGACGAGAACAGACAATCAACATGAAGCGTCCAACATTCCTACTCCAAGCGGCGGGAGTGAGTGATCATTCCCTTTGAGTGAAAGCAATTACTAACGGATATCCAGCACGTCCCTTCGAGATATTGGCGCCTTACTAAACCTCGAAGCTCCCTTAATTTATATATTTATTGCTCGTCCGCAAGAATCTTCTCCGAGAAACAAGGCCATTCACTATAATTTGGATAAAGAAACACACCGCTTGCTCTTCAAACTTTCCGAAGACCTGTAATCTGACTCACTGTGAGCAGTGGGCCTGGAGCTTATCTTGACTATAATCAGTGTTAGCGTATACACGGATACACGGACTCTATCCTTGCCTTATACATTCACATTCTTTACCTTCTCGACCGCTTGAACACTTCGATTACCTCGTTGATAATCGTCACATTCATCGGCGCTTTCGAGATTTGCAATTTTTAGCTCTTCATATAATCTGTAGCTATCGTCGTCAGGAACCTTTGTTTTATTTATTCTGTATTTGTTTCCAGCTAGCCTGTATGCACTTCACAAACATGTATCGCGTGTAGACCAGAATGACTGTTGATATAACAATAGTGGAATTAGTGCACTCACCTGTTCTGGTTTCATGTTAAGACGCTGGCCGGGCAAGAATAGTAGCATGTGCCCCAACGCGTGATTGCATTGTACTATTACCCGGTAACCCTCACCTCCTGCAGAAAGATGCGGAATGACATCTCAGGATTCTTCCGGCCTCGCGGCCGATTGGGCCGCGTCGTCGTAGAGGCATCCGAACCCTAGTATCCATTTACGGTCGAAAGACGTACTTCCGGAATATCGGCAAACCCTACGCGACCTTGAACGAATCGCCGTTCCCAGCTCTGTTCCAGTCATACATACCCCGTACGTCCTCTCTATCCCATCCTTCTACGGCTTCTAAGGCGGCCTTTCCCCAATCGAACGATTCGTGTTCTGCATGATCGGCAGGGCCGTCGACGAAAATGATCAATGATTCGTTCTTCTCTTGGATAAAGCCTGCCTGAACACCGTTCTTTACCAGGGCTCGTAGCGGCTCCCAGTATGACAGGACATTTAGGCATACGACAGCTACTGAGTCGTCAGAGTCCGCCTCCTCTAGGCCCACGCGAATGAAAGCAACACACGCTTATTGTGGATCCCCAGCTGCGTCCATGTCGCAACTTCCAATACCTGTATGGAGATGATTAGCACCGACAACAAGAGAGACCTCACGCATCTACTGACCTCCTCAAAGGTACCGAAACCACCGGGCAAAGCCACAAAGCCCGCAGCACGCTTGGCCATCTCGACTTTACGTTCATGCATGGAACCTACAATGACCTAGAGGAGAATGAATAACAACCTAAGATACACCCCGTGTAAATCCTCACCGTGTCCACCTATATTCATCGACGATGCAATCTATGGTCAGCTCCTGTACGAGAGCAGCAGCACTACGACGTACATCCTCCCTTCCTCTCTCGTCCAGTAGAATGTACACAGCATGGTCTTTTGGGTCGCCCTTGGTACTCTTCTCCCCCTCCCCACCTGCAGCAACCATAGCCTGCGGAACCACGCCCGTGACCTGCCCTCCTCCTTCCAGAACGGCTCCGGACACAATACCCATGATGCCCTTCGATCCCCCGCCGTATACGAGCGGTCTCTTCGCTGCAGCTAACGCCCGTCCTACGGCTATGGACGGCGTTAGCAATGCTATGACTGGGTAGAGGTGCGTAAATTGACGTACATATTGCCGCATCTTGGTAAGCTTTCTGTGCTCCGAGAGACGACGCGCAATATACAGCTATAGCCCTATTGTCGCTATCCGAAGGAGCCATGTCAGATGTAGATGGGTACTACAAGTGGTAGTCGCGATACCCGCAGCGATCACCGGCTTTAGCTTGACTCGGATGAAATCGATAAAGCATCAGTCATCGTAACGATATGCATATCGTATTGCGTATTTGTGCAGCATGTAACACGCCGTATGGACGGTGCATGGCAGAGGAACTCAGAAAGACCCGTGTCAAAGGGAGGCGTGCAGAGACGAAAGCCGAAAAAAGGCCGAGGTAACTCTAGCCGGCGGTAAATGAAAGAGAGTATGATATGATACAGTGCCCGACAGACGAAACTACGTACACTACAGAAATATGATTACATCCAGCCCTCGTCCCCTTTCTTTCTTCCTCTATAGTTACACTCCACTAACAAGGGCACCACCCCATGTTCGACGGGGTCAGTGTAGAAGTCCATCAACGCCCATCCTCTAATCCTCGGGCCGTCCGTGCTGCTCCGCTGGTGACTCTTCTCCAGGTCTTCACGCCTCTGGTCCCTTGAATCCTGACTCAGCATATCGAGCACCCACCTGCCCACTCTGGAGTTGACGCCTTCAATCCCCAAGCCTATGCTGGGCCAGCCGAACCCTCGAGCAATGGTGGGCGGCAGTGCGAGAGGTGAAGCCGCGGAGAAATATGTAATCGTGAGTGTCGGGATCGGCGAATCGTCCTCCGGCGGCAAGAGGACCTTGGTGGATAGTTCGACCTTTTCCGGTATAGACAAGAACGAGGGTATCGCGTACCTGTCGAAAGTCGGTCAGACCGTGAAACAACGGTCAAAGGGAGGGCATCATACCAGTCATGGGTCCTGACCAGGGTATTTTTGCAAGGCCAGGTGAACCCCAGCTTCTCGCTGTCGGGCCAATTCGTCGGGTGTATTCCCAGCCCTTTGGTACCGCCCTCCCAGCCAGCCCCATCCCTGCCAAACCGGCTGAACATGACCACCCTACCTCTCACTTCGCCTAAGGTAGGAACCCTGTTCTCGAGGAACCACATATCTCGTCCACCAGGTCCGTTCGTGATCTCATAATGAACACATTTCGAGAAAGTTGCCGGTGAGGTGACATGGAAGTCCTCCTGTTTGATCGACATGACGAGGGTCTCACGGCACGTTGCAGGGGCTGATAGGAATGCGTGAACAGTAGATAATATATGCTGGAAGGGAGCATGTTGCGGTGATAATCCGTGGTACGCGATTAGCCGGCCCTTTATCACGGACAGACGTATGTCCAATACCCGAATACCTGACTGTAGCTGGACGGGTAAGGGAGTCTCCATGAATTGGCATTGAGATACTGGCCACCCGTAGAAAGCCATTCTATGCAGACGTCAGCGCATTGTTGATGTCGTTGCGATATATCACCCACGTGTCATGCGTACCGGGCAGGAGTACAGATGAAAGAGGGAGTGTGTCCGGTAATTCGGACAAGAACGACGACAAATCACGCTTGGGGAGAATGACGACCTGCTTCTGTCGTCTAGACACCTATCACAAGCAAACAGAACTGTCAATCGAAGTCACCAACACACGATGAGATACACTTACTCGGATCTGATATATGCGCCATGGGCACTCTTCCGGTAAATTTATTACTTTCCAGGACCGCCCAGTCGTCCATCTAGTTTTGATAACGAACGAGGAGTCCCGGAGCAATGCCTTGTCCTCTCGATAAACGGCGTCTTCCGTAGAGTTAGAAGACGGACGGCGTCCCAGGTGAAGCCTGAAGCTGGACCCTAGCTTTGCCACGGTCGTAGATGACGAAGGCCCAATGGAGAGCCGTTCTGCATTAGCCCTCCCGCCGCTAGTCTCGTAAAAAATGGTATCGTCGGTCAGATTCGTTACAGTCGCATGCATGTCGTCGTCGAGGTGAACGTTGTGCAGCCCATAGACAAGCCGACGCAGCGCCACCAAGCCGGATACATTTGGCAGCGTGACGCCTCACGCCATCGCTTGACCGTGATTGTGACGTGACGCGTAAAGTGGTTCAGACGCGTTCCACAATTGCAAGCAGTTCGCACTGGCCGGCGCTGTGCGCAGCAGATGTCCGCTCCATCACAGCCCCCGAAACCGGTGGGTGATGCACGCGCAGATATTGCACTGTGATGAACATGAATCAGTGCTACAGGTGCTGAGCGCATCGTCCCACGACGTGCGCTACTTCGCAGCTCTCCTGCGCGGCGTTAGTTTCTCGAACGTACGTTCTCATACGCCGGATGTGATTCGCTTCTACGATAGATCTGTGTATAGAGAGCAACCATCTACCTCGCAAGTAACGGTTTCAACGTTTCTGTTCAGGAAGGGAAGACAATAACCGGTTAGTTCACTTCATTGGCCCGTAGCCCGACGTCTCTGACTAGCACTGTATCACAGGTACCGCCTTTGTATCGGATCACGTCTTTGACGAATACCAGTACAATGACGAAGGATTTCTTCCCGCTTCCCAAGACTCCGATTCGGCCCCTGCCCTCGGATTTGAGATACGTTTGAACACGCTCCTCGAATGTCTGAACATATTCGGGACGGCAGGGACTGCGTCGCTGTCGTCAAATTCAAAATCCAAGAAACAGCGGAGAAATGATCATGATGGCGATAGCGACGAGAATAATAGGCATGGTCCTTTGGACAAGTATTTCACTGCCAACACGGGCGGCACGGGCATGAGGATGTCATATGCCGGGCCTGGCCATCCTCTGACACTCATCCTGTTTGTGCTTCGACT
The DNA here is from genome assembly GCF_000344685.1 of Gloeophyllum trabeum ATCC 11539. Lineage (NCBI taxonomy): Eukaryota > Fungi > Basidiomycota > Agaricomycetes > Gloeophyllales > Gloeophyllaceae > Gloeophyllum > Gloeophyllum trabeum. Next base: position 2,661,723 of record NW_006920412.1, on the reverse strand, counting down.
TCTGTATTGTCTGATTTCTCCATTCACACAATCTTGAGTAGGGCAGAGAGCTCTTCCGGTCCTACAGCAACATGTGAGCTCACCACCTTCGACCCGGAGGGACCCGTGGAGATCGAATTTGCTCAAAACACAGTGTTTGTACTTCCTCCATGATTTGGATGTTCCCCTGCTGAATGCTTACTGGGTATGCAAGAAATATGCACATCATACTGAAGGTACGCACCCCTCATGGTATAGTCGTTATGAAAATGAAATCGACCGGAAAATGTAGTCCTCATGGCTCCGAGATGCCCTTTCTGAGCTCGATCCATCCTGCGAGAAGCTCACCTTCGTCTGTACACCTGCTCCGCAAGGGAACAACGCATCCCGCACACCCCTTTTTCGCATCCTGGCGGAAGGCATGTTCGGAAGCACCGAGGTTCGTCGTCCCTATACAGTCTGCAAAGGAAACACTGGAAACCCTGATTAAATACACGGACTGCATAGATGGATTACCCGAACGACCGCGAGGTCCTTGAAACGTTCATATGCACCCAACCCGTCAAATTCACGTGCGTTTCTTATTTGCCTTGCCCGCCGCCTGGCGATTTTTTAATACCTTCCTTCAACTCTACTAACCCCAGGTACCGTTTCTCCCACATTGCAAAATCTACGCGGGCACTGCAGGCGTCCCTCAAGACCTCTATGCGAACGGACGATTTTGGAACGCTCAGTATGCAGTTCATGATGCCCTCGGGAAGGGGACGGGATGACGACGGGATTTTGTTTGTGGAGTTCCGAGTGAGTAGCATCAGACCTCCGTCTCTTCAACTGTTGCTCATGTCGTGGAGCACAGTGTCTACCGCTAGACGATCAAGTATGATGCACGAGTATGACATGAGAGATTACCGTCGATCTTATCATTCACATGTGCCCTTACGGGTCGTCGATGTCGTATTCCGTGCACGCGTAATGCAATAACGAAGAAAATTTAAAGGTCACGAATTTATAGTGCAGAGGTATATAATACATTCGTTGCGGGTATAAAGTGCATTACAGGCTTCATTGGCTCGACACCGGCGACTTCATGAGATAGTGATCTTCTTCGGGGCCGCCTCAGGTGCGGTCCTAGGGAAGGTGACAGTCAAGACGCCGTTCTCCAACGATGCCTTGATCTCCTCGGGCTGAAGAAACAGTCAGTACGATGCTCGAATCACAAGACTTGGACAAAATCTACTAACCTTGATACCCTGAGGAAGCGGGAGCGTCCTCGAGAACTTGCCGTACCGCCGCTCGCGGACGGCGTATCCATTCTCGTCACGCTCCGACGAGATCTTGGTCTCCCCGGAGACGCTCAGCTGGTTGTTCTGCACGTCGATGTTGACGTCTTCTTTCTTGAGACCCGGGAGCTCGAAGGTAGCCGTCACCAGGTTATTCTGATTGTCTTCGTGTACGTCCATCCTGTACAAGGGATATGTTAGCATCCGTGTCATCGACGCGGAAGGAGCATCGTAGTACTTACCTTGGTCTCAACAGACGTGATCCATTGTCAGTGCTCCGGCGCTGCACTTGGTTATTTCCAGTGGT
>NW_006920412.1:2584976-2656450 GCF_000344685.1 Gloeophyllum trabeum ATCC 11539 | reverse complement strand
CACGAACTACTTCGACCCCTTCTTCTCCCTTTCCGAGTTCGACCGCCTCTTTGACGAGGCGTTCGCAGCTCGTACCGGTGGGAACACCACTGGAAATAACCAAGTGCAGCGCCGGAGCACTGACAATGGATCACGTCTGTTGAGACCAAGGTAAGTACTACGATGCTCCTTCCGCGTCGATGACACGGATGCTAACATATCCCTTGTACAGGATGGACGTACACGAAGACAATCAGAATAACCTGGTGACGGCTACCTTCGAGCTCCCGGGTCTCAAGAAAGAAGACGTCAACATCGACGTGCAGAACAACCAGCTGAGCGTCTCCGGGGAGACCAAGATCTCGTCGGAGCGTGACGAGAATGGATACGCCGTCCGCGAGCGGCGGTACGGCAAGTTCTCGAGGACGCTCCCGCTTCCTCAGGGTATCAAGGTTAGTAGATTTTGTCCAAGTCTTGTGATTCGAGCATCGTACTGACTGTTTCTTCAGCCCGAGGAGATCAAGGCATCGTTGGAGAACGGCGTCTTGACTGTCACCTTCCCTAGGACCGCACCTGAGGCGGCCCCGAAGAAGATCACTATCTCGTGAAGTCACGGGCCTCGAGGAGGATAGAGGAGCCACGAAGCATACAATGTACTGTATACCTGCGATGGATGTATCATATACCTCTGTATTATAAATGCATGATCATCTCCCATAATTCGACTGTGACTGTGAGCCTTGAAGTTCGAAGTGCGGTGAGTTCCACTGTAGACAAGAGTGAGCCCAAGATATATTAATGCGCCCCGTGTATTCTGCCAAGTTACTGATATCAGTCACATCCAAGATGCATTTTCATCAATCTGCCCCATCCAATTTCGACTGCTTCGCTTAAACTCGATACGCCCTCATGAATGCCAAGAAGAACACCAGAAATACCACTGCAAATACGTAGAAGACGCGGCCCTGCTGAGATGGATCTCCACGCGCAAGGAAATCGCGCAATGGGAGGAATACCAGACCGACGATGAAGTTCGCAATCCCTGTAATACGTCCGTTGCTATACTTAAGTGATCATTTAGACCGGGCAAAGGGGGTGGGTACATACAGTTAAGGGATAATGCAACGGAGGACAGCGCCGATACAGCCTGAGAGCGGTCTGTGAATTGAAGAATGTAGAAGAGGTGAATGACGTACATGAGGCGGGGAAACGTCTGAGATAATCACAAATGGTATTGGCCCCATTCCTATAGCGAATGACCTGTACCACAGTCTGTCAGTATCCCTATCACACGATTCAACGCATACATACATGATAAATGTCATGATCGCGACGCTAGAGAGAGCCACGATCCCATTGTCAAGCCCCATCCCAACTAGGACTAGAGACGCAATGGAGCCGCCTGCGGAGATGGTCAGGAGCTTCTTCCTGCCCATGTTCTGTAATTACAGGGTTGGTTGCGTCCAGTGTGCACCTTCAGTGCATAGGCTGAGGACAGCTGACCTCGATGAGAAAGATGGGCGGGAATGTCATGATGGCATTAACGACGGTGATACCAAGGGAGACATAGGGCCCGAGATCAGGCAGAGATCTGGAGAGGATGTTGTTACTGTAGTACAATACTAATTCTCCTTAGCACTCAATGAAAAAGGCTCATCTTGGGAACGTACCGGCATTCACACCTAGCGTGAGCGGCGAAGGTTAGTAATTTAGTGGACCAATAGAGAAGCTGGTTATGGAAGATTCACCAGATATCTGCTGGCAGAACATCCCTAGACAGACTATGGACAGCGGCTTACGCAGCTCGGGTACAACTAAAAGGCGAGGAACGGTGACGGCAGCTTCGTGCCTGTCCTCAGGTGACCGACTACGGCGAGAGCCTTCGTCTGGAAGAAGAGGATCCTCAACGTCTCCATCTGTAGTCCGCATATAAGCACCACGGATAGTCTCGCGGGACAAAGGAGCATACCGGACCCTCTACCTGCATTACCCCAAAGTTTCCGTGATACATTCTTCACTTCAGGGGCTTTACCGGACCGTACCAACCATACAGGCGACTCGGCTATAACAGGGCTGGAAAGCAAGTGTATGATAGATAAAGCGCACGAGAGCAGCAGCACCATGCGCCATTCTCGGGGTGTGGCAAGTTTAAGTCCTATTGACTGGGTGAAGAGGATGCCGAACACAATGGCCAGCTGAGTGAGAACACCTGTATCACAACAGGGGGATTAGTCATGAGGTAGCACGGGCTCGTAAGGGCATACCGACGTTGCCCTTTATCTTGGCGGGACTGATCTCCCCCAAGAAGACGGGGCCAACGCAGATTCCTATCCCAGCGCCAACTCCCACTAACATTCTGTAACACAATGGACATATATTTTAAGGTCCCAGATACAACAGAACGCACCTCCCAAAGGCTAACGGAAACACAGAAGCTGACACGCTCATTATGCCCGTCCCCGCAGCCGTCATGAGCGAGCTCGCACGAATCGCGTCCTTCCTACCTCTCTTGTCCATAACTAGGTTTGCTCCCATGCTCCCCAATAACCCTCCCACTGTAAAGACGGAGGTTACGACGGAGAAGGTGGCGTCCGTCATGGGTATGCACGTCGGTAGCCCATAGTGCCGAGAGTAGTCGTCGGTCTTCTTGCATGTCAGGACTCGTTCAATCTGGTTGAGCGCGGAGATGTGGTATCCATACTATATAGACGAGTTCAACAGCTTTCACCCTGGTGGGCCCGCTGTGTTAACATTACCTGGTGTACGCCTGAGCACCGGCTTCACTGGGATAGACGGATACACGCACCTGAAACGACACAACAATGACCCAAAGACACACTGCCCACCCATAGAAAGTGAAGCGTTGCGGGTCCTTGTGGTCGGCCATGCAAGCAAGTTAACACGCTGGGCGCACCTCAGCCACAGGCCCACAGCGTCGACGGCGGTGATCAGAGCGGAAGCAATTGCCACAAATGCCGGAAACGGTAGTCGGTATGATGGCAGACGCGACTTGCTCTGTTACAGTAGACTGTCGGTGACAACCTCAAGCTGTTTCGAAGCTGGCTCTCTCTGGCGCCCTGCGTACACGCCATAGGCCAGCTGTTGACTTGGAAATTGCCTTCGGCTACAACAGTCTCTCTCGATGTCGGACGTCGAGCGCAAGGAGACCGATGCGTTCCTTAACTTCTTCGCTACGTTCGAGCTCACAAGACCTGTAACGACAGTCTCCGACTTGAGCGATGGAGCTGCGTTATTTGAGATCCTCTCACTTATGTAAGTTAATGGAAATGCATATATGCGCTTCGTCAAGCTTAGCCGACTCGCCCAGTGACGCAGACTACTTCCGCCAACCTACCCGCCCGTCTGCCCAGCCTTCAGATAACTGGGTGCTCCGCTTCAGTGCGCTCAAGCGCATATACCGACTTATGACACAGTACTTTGCCGATGTTCTTCACCAACCGACGAGTGCGATGGAGGTACCGGACCTGCAGGCCATGGCGAAGGACCACAGCATCACGGATACGCTAATAATGTGTCGGCTCACTATTGCTATCGCTGTGCAGTGCGAACAGAATAAGGAGATGATAGAGAAGATTCAGGGACTCAGTGAAACGGATCAGCATTATCTCATGCGGGCCATCGAGCAGGTGCGTGTGGTTACGCTCTGGGGATAGGTCTAGTAGGGACGAGAGTATAGATCATGGCCAAAGCAAACGTCTCGGGAGACAGGAGTGTAGGAGAAGTCAGCATGACTGAGTGAGTGTTCTGAGCAGCACGAAGGACTAGATACTCAATCCCCTTCAGCGACGACCACTATTACCAGATCCAATCAGAGCGAAGTCGAATATTGGGTGAGAAGGAGACTTTAGAAAAGGTCTACCAGGCGTTACTTGAGGAGCACCGACAGCTACAGACCAGCTTTGACGACGTCACCTCGGAAAAGGAGGATGCCCTCGCACGGCTGCGGGAGATGCGGCGTGAAGTCGATAACCGGAGGAATGACAAGGCGGATGTTATGATGAGGGCGGAGATTGACCGTCTTCGGACCGAGCTGTGAGTGAGGTTGTCCTTTGCTTCAATATAGCCTACCAATCTGAGGAGGATATTAGCCAGAAGAGCGAAGACAATCTGGCTATGGTTGAAGGGGAGTTGGACAAGCAAACATCTCTCGTGACGGACCTGACCCGTAAAGTCGACGAATTGCAAGCCACGGCTGACCAAGCCGCGAAATTGAAAGATCAGCTGGATGAGTGAGTGTTAGTGTGATACGGCCCCGTGCTCCATTGACGATATGCGCAGGTATCGTCATGCAGCAGACAAACTGCAGAAAACCGAAAACGTTATGGAGAAATATAAAAAGAAGCTTCAGGAGGGCGCAGACCTGAGGCAACAAGTGAAGGTACTCGCATTCTTATTCGCATCCTCCTTCAAGCTCTCATCGCATTTCCTAGGCGCTGGAGAAACAAAATGCAGACCTCGTAGACAAGAACGCCTCGTTAGAAGAAGAGTACCGCAAGGTCGCAGCCTTCAAGCCTCTGATGGAATCCTACAAGACGCAGATTGCCGAACTCGAGACGAAATCCTCGGTGCGGAACAAGGAACTCGACACGCTGCGCTTTGAGCTCGAGCAGACGCGCACAAAGCTCAAGATCGCAAACGAGGAGCGGGCAAAGGACTCGGAGACGCTCGAGCTGTACCAAGAACGCGTTCGCGAGCTCGAGCTCAGCTCGCATCGCCCTGTGCGTGCCACGAAGCCTGAGGGCGCAAATGGCGACGCACCCCAGTCGCCGGATGCGTACACGGAGGGCGAGTCCTTGGCAGATATGAGCCAGGACCTCGGCGAGGAGATGGAGGACGCGATTTCGGGTACAACGATGACGGACCTGAAGCTACAGGTAAAGCGGCTCACGCGCGAGCTCGAGGCGGCACGCACGAACCAGGCGGACGCGAGCCGCACGCTGGTGCTCGAGAATCTGCTCGAAGACGCGAACCGCATGAAGGCGCGGTATGAGGCGGATTATTTGGCGGCGCACCGTGAGAAACTGAAGTTGCAAGCTGATTTGGAGGAGATCAGGAGCGGGAAGGCGCTGGGCGACGGGTGAGTGCCTGTTTTTGGAAGAGTGCTGGTTTGACATGACTGCTGATTTGATTATGGGTAGTGCGGAGGCTGCCATTGCTCTGCGGCAACGTCTCAACGAGACTGTTGACCAGCTGGATGCTCTTCGTAAGGAACATGCAGAGCTGGAAGTCAAATTCGAGAGCATCAACAAGGAGCTGACTATCGCCAAGTCTGACCGTACGTTCGCATCTTTCAAATCGAATATGTTGCTCATGGCTATAATGTAGTCAACCTGGTTAATAAGGATCAGCTCGAGATCCTCGCCACCCTCCGGGAATCGGTTAACGAGGACAAGGCCGGTCTCGAGGCCGAGACAGAGAGGCTGCAGAAACAGATCAAGGAGCTCAGCGAAAAGAATAAGATGCAGCTTGAGCAGATCAACGGGCTGCTTATGGAGAAGATCAACCTGCAGGGAGAAGGCATCAGTCAGCGAGAGAAGATGCTCCAGCGGGAGCGAGACTTCGGGTGAGTTAACCCGGTAACGTGAATAGGCTGAATGCTGATTGCTGCACTTTCTAGGGATCTACGGGCCACGCTTTCGGGCAAGGATCTGCCTGAGGATATCAAGTCGCGGTTGCTCAGTCTCCACGAGGAGAATATTACGCTCAAGGAGCAGCTGAAAACATCTCAGGAGAAGCTTGTGAAGGCGAAACAAGTACGTCGCGCTGTCATTTGTATAGCTTAACAAGCAGTCCTAACAGAATTATAATGCAGTTCATCAAGAACCAAGACAAGCTGTTCAAGGAAGAGCACGCAAAGACGCTCAGTACAGCGGCGCATGTGAGTTGTGACTTCCACATTGGAAGTTCACATTTGTCTAAATCATGTTCTTACAGGGATCGTTCGAGGAGGCGGAAGTCAGCTTCCGGTCACAGATTAAAATTCTTGAAGAGGAGGTTGCTCGGCATAAAGTATGCAGTTGTCCTATCGGCCTCATTTCCTTGCTGACCACCGTCTTCGCCAGCGTCTCATGATGGAATCAACGAAACGCTACCGGAGAGAGCAAGAATTGATGCTCAGCGCTATCCATGCGCTAGGCATGAAGACTGCGCGAGATTACTTGGGCAGCACGACGCAGCAGACGCGACCCGGGCCGACGAGCTGGCTGGGACAACAGAGGAAGAATGTAAGTGACGAGTTTTCAATTATGGTTCGTGCAGCGATGCTGACCACCTCCCAGATGGGCCAGACATTGCGCCGGTGATGATCGGACCTCTCATTGTCACGTCTCTTGTTCCATCTTGTAGATTCCTCTTAGATAATACCCCGGATGCTAATGATATATCATGTACAAACCTCGCATTCGTCCTATGTATTCTGTAGCCTTTCTATATTTGTTTAGTGTGATGAATCTTTAGACAGTGAACGCGTGGACCAAGACATCTCGCTGTTTTCAAAGGCCCAGGATTAGCTCTGCAGTCAAGTCCGCGCCACTGGTCACCCTACCCTGGGGCTTTGGCTTCCTCAGTTCCTGTGCATGTATGACGATGAAATAATACTATGCATTTATGATACACCGGTATATATATAGTACATTCATTGCAGCTATACATTACATTGCATGTTACATTGATTGTCCACCTTCCGCCCAGCAGTAGTTACGAGATAGTGATCTTCTTTGGAGCCGCCTCTGGCGCGGTCCTGGGGAAGGTCACCGTTAAGACGCCGTTCTCCAACGATGCCTTGATCTCCTCGGGCTGAAGAAACAGTCAGTACGATGCTCGAATCACAAGACTTGGACAAAAGCTACTAACCTTGATACCCTGAGGAAGCGGGAGCGTCCTCGAGAACTTGCCGTACCGCCGCTCGCGGACGGCGTATCCGTTCTCGTCGCGCTCCGACGAGATCTTGGTCTCCCCGGAGACGCTCAGCTGGTTGTTCTGCACGTCGATGTTGACGTCTTCTTTCTTGAGACCCGGGAGCTCGAAGGTGGCTGTTACGAGGTTGTTCTGAACGTCTTCGTGGACGTCCATCCTGTCGAGTGATGCGTTAGTATCTATGTCGTTGCAAGTGGTAAAGCGTTTCGTAATACTCACCTTGGCCTCAAAAGACGTGAGTCAGGGTCAGCGCTGCGACGCTGCACCTGGTTGTTACCAATGGTGCTCCCCCCAGAGCGAGCCGCGAACGCTTCGTCAAAGAGGCGGTCGAACTCGGAGAGGGAGAAGAAGGGATCGAAGTAGTTCGTGAGCGACATGAGAATCTAGCACTAAGAGTTGTCGATAGAGCTTTTAGTTCGTTCCTTTCTGGATGTCTTGCTGTCCTAGCGCTGCGTTCCGCGGGATTTTATATCTGAGGCCAAACGTTTTACTAGACCGTCATAGAAACTTCCAGAAAATTGAAGATTACAGAAGGAGACACTTGAAGCAAATTCGAGGGAATCTCCACGCATAATATGGAAGGGTCTTATTCACTCAATACAATTCCCCAGGGTTATGAAAGGGAGTGAAATGCCTGGTTGAAGGTGAATCGAGTTGCGCCTCCCATCTTGAGACGGGTTAGCGCTCAGCTTTGATTGGACCATAGCAGGTGGTTACGTAATAAAATGGCTAGTCCACGTGGCTTCTATCAATTTCCTAGCACGGCGATAGACTGCCGGCTTCTAAGTTTGGGTCCAACCGAGGCATTGCCACCGATGCCGCACAGGCAGCGAAGTCGGAGCCGACGTCGCGTCGGAACCAACTTGCTCTCGTCGCCCTCGGGCCATTCAAATTATGCTCGTTCTAGTACGAGGCATTTGTTCGCCTTTCTACGACCGACGAGGTGTAGATACAGTACGCGTTGAGGCGGACTTGCGCTTGCATCGCTTCGCCGGCATGCCGTAGCGCCTTTGTGGCTTGGCGTGTGTACCAACGGCACAGCTCAAACACGTCTAACCCGGAGGCTATTTGACAGCAATGATGTTGAACAAGCGTGACGAGGACATGATGGCTGCGAGGAAAGCGTCTGTTCGCTGCCGCAGCTTCAACTTGCTCGCTGCCATGTTCGCGTTCCTCACCAGTTCGGTTCCAGGACGCCAGGAAACGGAGCAGGCCAGAGCAAGGAACGTGTCGCTAAGCGACCGGCTCGGACTGTTGGATGATCCGGCATCTATGTACACCTGGGCTTTTTGCACATGACCGTCACCGAGTCTCCTGTTTTCCCTCGTATTTTTGGTTCAGTCGAGGTGAGGGGGCGGTCTACGGTCGAGTTTGGGATTTGTGGCGGGCAGATCTGCCACAAAAAACAGAGAGAAAAATAAAAGAAAGTGGCATTCAAGATGGAAAATGTCAAGTCCGCGCCGCTCTGGAGAATGCGGGGTAAAGACAGCGGAGGAGGGCGGATCACGTGGCGGCGTTGCTTCTGATCGAGAGCTTGCGAGCGAGTGGACGGTTGCCTGTGTGATGTTTCGTTTTTCGTTCGCGAGCCCGACGTCCGCTCTGCTCTGAATACCCACCACCGCTTTCCAGCCGGCCTCCCCTTTTGCTGGCACAGGGCCCGACGCCGCGCTCAGAGCTCCCGCTACAGTCTGTCTTTACTCCCCCACACTCGTTTGCCCTAGGCTCGCCCAGCCTCGTCATATACCCACCCGGCTCACCATGGCCCTAATCCAACTTTTCCTCCTTTTTTCCGTCGCTCGTGCGGCGTTTGCGGCGACTGCTGAAGAATGGAGGGGTCGCTCGATATACCAGTCAGTTATCTGCTGCTTACCCATGCCGTATAGGAGGCTGACGGACGCGTAGGATCATCGTGGACCGCTTCGCCCTGCCCGACGGCGCCGACCCGAATGCCTGCGACACCAGCAAGCAGACCTGGTGCGGTGGTAATTGGAAGACCATCAAAGACAACCTCGACTACATCCAGGACGCCGGCTTCACCGCAAGTAAGTTGCCAGCTCATGCACGCGACCCTGGACTAATATCCCTCCCAGTCTGGATCAGTCCGATCTCTCAGAATTACCAAGGCGAACGGACGCCGTACGGCGACCCCTACCACGGGTACTGGATTCAAGACGCCTCGAAGCTCAACGAAAAGTTTGGCACTGCTGACGACTTGAAAGCGCTCTCCGACGAAGTTCACAGGCGCGGGATGTAAGCATATACGTGGGCATCTACGAGGCGTCTCCATAATATAGCCGCAGGTACCTCATGGTCGACGTTGTGGTTAACAATGTCATGGCACTGTCCAACACCCCGGATCTGTCAAAGTTTTTGTTCAAGGAGCAGGTGTGTATAATGCACACCTTGAATTATTATGGAATCTCACCTCATTCTCACAGTCACAATACCACCCGTACTGCCCCGTGGACTACAGCAACATTACCAGCGAACAGAACTGCTGGCTGGGTGACACGAACGTGTACTTGCCTGATGTCAACACCCAGGATTCTACCGTGGTCAGCACTTACCAAGACTGGGTCAAGAACATGGTCCAGACGTACAACATCGATGGTCTCCGTATTGACGGTAAGCCGGTACCTTCCCTCATGGTCCGTCCGAGCTGACGTGTTTATCCAGCCGCTAAGTAAATACGAGCAGCGCATATATCGAGGCCCCAGGCTAACCTTAGCATTCAGGCACGTCAACACCGACTTTTGGCCCAAGTTTTGCGGCGCCGCCGGCGTGTTCTGTATCGGTGAAGTATATGAGACATCCGTCGAGTACGCCGCACTTCCCTATTTGTTACCCGCTGTCTAATAGTCTTCCCGCGCAGCAATGCTGCCCAGTACCAGGGCGAGCAGGCACTGGACTCTATCCTGAACTATCCTTTGTATGCTGCGCTTACCAACGGTTTTGCCATCCCTGGACCTCTCAACCTCTCGGCCATTGCTGACACCATGGCTCAGTCGAAGCAGAAGTTCAAGGTACGTAACAGACTTGTAAATGACTGAATGACGTTGATGGACATCTGATGATAGGACCCCGGACTTCTGGGCAATTTCTTGGAGAATCAGGATGTACCCCGGTGGGGGAACCTCTCGGTCGACCCGCAGAGTCTTTAGTGAGCTATTGTTACTCTCTCGGTGTTTGGAGACCGAATGCTGATCGGTCGATAGCAATGCGATGGCTTTCACGTTCATGTCCGACGGGTATGTTGTATCGCCTCGATAGCACTTCGGTGTCAATCTGACTCCGCGTGTAGTATTCCCATTGTCTACTATGGTCAAGAGCAGTACTTCAGCGGCGGTAACGACCCGTACAACCGTGAGCCCCTGTGGCCATCGAAGTACCAGAACACCACCGCATACCAGATCATGTCTACGCTGAACAAGGTCAGTGGATCCATGCGGATGGTCAATCCATGACAGCTGCTGATTTTGATCACGTCAGCTGCGCAACTTCCTCATTAACGGCACCGACGATTGGCTGCACTCGCCAGCGCAACTCCTGACGACGACCCCTCACGGCTTGTCGGTGATGAAAGGAAATGTCATTTCCATCTTGACGAATATCGGCTCTCCTGTAAGTTTGCTGCGTCAGGAATCCTGAAGGCAGCCGCTGATGTACTGGCTTGGTTTTTAGCCCGCTAATCTCAGTGTCGCTGTGTACACGCCCTTTGAGAACAACTTCGCCACAACTGAGTATGTCTTATTGATATGTGCTCACGAAGTCGCAGGCTGACCAACGCGCGCAGTGTCCTCTCCTGCCGCCAGTGGGCAGTAGGTAGCAACGGCACCGTCGACGTTGAGTACACTCGGGGCGGCCAGCCCGTCGTTTTGGTGCCCAGCTCACAGCTGGAGGGGTCTGGCCTGTGTGGCTACGCCGTGAAGAACAGCACGAAATCCGCTGCCAGCATGGCATCAGGGGCGCCCTCGGGCCTGTCACGATACGATGCCATGATGACGTCCGCTCTTTTAATCCTCCTCACTCTGGGGTCATTTGTCTTTAATTAGTTCAGTGTTTGAGTAGCATTGGGCGGGTTCGGTATTTTTCTTCGTCTTCATCTTATGCCAGCATTTTCTCTGTTCCTGTAGGGAGTAGTAGTAGCATTGGGATTTGTTCCACCCACATCGTGCATGTACCAATTAATCGCAATCATTGTGCAAAGGAGTCCTGTACCATAGCCGCTGCACAGATCCAACCATTTTGGTGATAGCGTTGGAGTCTTCCCCGCCCCTTCATTTGAGGCGGAGCCCGAAACGGCGGTCGCGCGTTCGCACACGACGGTCAGTGCAGGCTCCGCCACCATCGTCCTCGCCGCGCAAGGCAACCCTACGCGTGGTCTCTTCCTCCCTGCTCCCATTCACTTCCCGCAAAATTATCCAAAACGGCGTCCGGTGCTGGTGGCGTCCCTCGCCGCTCGGAGGCTGCGACACGGTCGCCCGCTATGGACTCGCCGTCGTCGAACAGCAATATACACACTATAGTCAAGGCGCAGATTGTCTTCCTGTTGTCCACGCTCACGGAGGACAACTTTGAGCGGAATCAGCTTGAGATCCGGTCGGTGAGTGTCGTGCGCTGGCTGGGACTGGGGGGGTACGTTGGGATGTGCACGCTGACTTGACGCGTGCGTACGCGCGTCTTCCACAGCTGTCCGAGCAACATGGGATCGATACGTATCTCCACTTCATCCGTCGCCTCATTGTCCACTCGCAAGCGAGGCTGTCGGGCACGGCGCCGCCGTCCGCGTTCGATACCTCGAGCGCGCTCACGTTCCGCCTCTTGATCCAGGAGACGCAGCGCCTCGCGCGTGACCCCTTCCTCGCGGACCGCTTCCGGGACGGCATAGACAAGGGCGAGGGTGATGTGTTCAGGAACTTTGATCTCACCCGGTTCGTGGACAGAGTGGGATTGCGGCCCCTCGAGCGCCTGGTGCTCGCCGCGTCCATCGTGTCGGTGCCAACGCGCAAGGAGCTCGCGAGCCAGGCACAGAACATAATCCGCACGGAGTTTGACAATGCTGTCTTGGCGCTGTGCCAGCACCCGTCGTTCGACCATGCGGACTTGTCCGTGTCGCAGCTCACGAAACTGATGACGAACCTCCTCCAAGATCCCCCGGACGACTCTCCGGTTCTCGATGCGACGCAAAGACAAGCCCTTATTATGGCTGCACAGACGAAGTACGGCCTGGATATCGTGATGCCCATCGTAAAGCGGATACTCCCTAACCTCACGTGAGTGTGTCTTAGCCGTGACAGTCTCGCGTTGTATAATCAAATTATGGCAGATTACCTCCCGGCACGACTGTTGTGCAAGCGCTGCAGCAGCTTGGTCCAGAGATCACTGAAGATCCTGAGATTGTCCTAGCTCTGTTCCATCGCTTCGGTATATCGAAGACGAACCCTCCTCGAGACGAGCAGGTTATCGAGATAATCTCAACGTTCGCGCGTCTAGCGACTGAAGGCGCTGTCTTGTGTGATGTATCGTCCGTTATAAGGGCTATTAATAGCTTTGTAAGTCATTCGTGGCCGGTAATTGGATATGTCTGACATTATATACAGAATCTTGAGCTTGACTGGCCGGCGGTCATCAAGTCGTTTGATCGTCCGGAAAGGGCCGTCGATACTGCTACCTTGAAGCTCCTGATCACGATCTTGCTAAGCGCTCCTCGGTTCGAACCGCATGCTGTGGCGGGTTTCTGGTCTGCTTGGGAGAATCCTATGTATCAGCTACGTCTCCTTGATGCTCTGTTGTCCCTTCCTGCCGATACGTTCAACTTCGTCTCCCTGCCTGGGAGGAGAATCGTGACCGTTGATGACGTAGCCAACGCCAGTCCTACCATCAAATCTCTTGCAGCCAATGTGCAAGGCCAGACTTGGAACTCCCTGGATTTGTTCGAAGTGCTGGTGACTCATGCCGGATCCGAGTCTCTGGAAGTGCACAACTACGTGCGTGAAATGCTGGACAAGGCTGTAAAAATCAGTGCAGAGCTTGTCCATATGGGCTTGTTGCAAGTCTCGGTAAGTACCTAACTCGGGTGAAGTTACAAGAATCCTCACGGCTGCCTTTAGCAAACCTCCTGGAACGACATCCGTCTGGAGTACACTCAGAAACTTCTCGCCATGTTCCTGGCCGGGCATCCGAACCACCAGCTCGTCTTCATGCGGATCTGGCAAATCGACCCCCCCTACCTCACTAATGCTTTCCGTGACTTCTATGAGGAGAGCCCACTCAACATCACTAGAATACTAGATGTCGCCCAAGATCTCAAAGTGAGTAACGATATCAAACCTCTTTGCACTTACCTGATCTGTCATCTCCCGTAGATATTAGACTCCCTTCTTGAAGTTCGCCCTTTCACCTTCGCTCTCGATGTCGCTGCGCTTGCCTCACGCAGAGAGTATCTCAATCTTGACAAATGGCTCGCGGATAACGTCTCCGCTCACGGTGCGGAATTTTTGCATTCCGTTATACAGTTCCTAGATATCAAAATGGAAAGCGAGAAGGCAACCCGTATCACTGACCCCGCGGTTGACCATCGTACGATGCCACTCAATCCTCAGACTATCGCCATCTTCTTGCGAGTCCTGCGAAACAGGTGCGATCTTTTATCTTTGTAGTAGATGTAACTCATGTACGTATAGCTCTTCCATGTTGCACGAGAGCGACGTGGACTACTGCTTGGAAGTCCGCAACGCCTGCCTGCAGATTCATCCCCGTTTAATGCCGCTAACCCCAGGATCGGATGCAGAGCCAGGTTTCACTGTGGTATCCTATTCGCCCGAAATCGAGGCCGAAGTGGACGCGATCTATAAGCAGATGTACGACGAACAAATTACTATCGATGAAGTCATAGCTATGCTCCAGAGAAACAAGGCGTCGTCCAATCCCAGGGATCATGAGATCTTCTCTTGCATGTTGCACTTCTTGTTCGACGAGTACAAGTTCTTTCAGGCTTTCTACCCTCCTCGGGAGCTGGCTATGACCGGGTACCTCTTCGGCTCCATCATTCAATACGAACTTGTCGACTACATCCCTCTTGGCATTGCTATTCGCTATGTCCTCGATGCTTTGAACTGCCCTCCGGAGACGAACCTGTTCAAATTCGGTATTCAGGCGCTCATGCGGTTCGAATCTAGGTTGTCGGAGTGGCAACCGCTTTGCCAAGCGCTTCTGAAGATCCCTCACCTACTGGAGGCGCGGCCAGAGTTGGTTCCTATCATCCAGCGGGCCATTGCGAATGCCCCGGAAGGGATGGCCAACGGCACTGACTTCCGTGTCCTACCCCCTGTGGAACCTGCTCCGGTCTTCACTGCCATTCAGCCCGACAAAATCGAGGATGAGCTCATTGTACCACCCGAGGAGACTTCTGACAAGATTCTTTTCATCGTCAACAATCTGGCCCCGAGCAATTTCGACTCCAAAGTCACCGAGATGAAGGAGTACTTCAAGGATGAATACGCTCGTTGGTTCGCCAACTACCTCGTCGATCAGCGCATCAGCACCGAACCCAACAACCACCCGTTATATCTCCGATTTCTCGATATGCTGGACGGACCCATCCTGCCCAAGTTCATCTTGCACGAGACCTATATCAAGTCTGCAGCTCTACTGAATTCCGAGAAGACCGCACAATCGAGTTCCGAGCGAGTGATTCTCAAGAACGTCGGGGTATGGCTTGGCACTATTACGTTAGCCCGCGACAAGCCTATCAAGCACAAAAATCTGTCTTTCAAGGACCTTCTTATTGAAGGCTACGACAACAATCGCCTGATCGTGGTGATTCCATTTGTGTGTAGGACATTGGAACCTGCAGCGAAGTCGACGGTTTTCAAGCCACCAAATCCGTGGCTAATGGCTATCATAAGTCTCCTCGCTGAGTTATACCATTTCGCGGAGTTGAAGCTGAACCTGAAGTTCGAGATTGAGATGCTGTGCAAGAGTCTTGACATCGACCTGGACGGAATCGAAGCTACCAGCGTTCTCCGAAACAGGCCCTTGACCGAATCTTTGGCTGGTCCCCCACTGCCAGATTACGTACCCGACATCGATGCGCTCCCAATAGGGGGGTATGACCCTGCCTCGCAGGTTTCCGAAGCGCAGGTTTTGGGTCTAGGGCCCACTAGTCCCTCAGACGCACAACGTGTCGTAGGGGCGCACATAGAATCTTTGCTGTCTCAACTCTCGCAGCGCGTGATGATCAGTCCCCAGCTACCGTTTGCGCATAACCACGTGTTCAAGCGTGCTGTCCAGTTAGCTGTGGACCGGGCGGTGCGGGAGGTGAGGATCTTGCTTTTTGCTTATGTACACATGCGGTCATATCATACTGACACTTCCTCAGATTATCATGCCGGTCGTGGAAAGGTCCGTCACCATAGCTGGTATATCAACCCGAGAGCTTGTGGCGAAGGACTTTGTGACCGAGCCCAACGAAGAGAAGCTCCGTAAGGCAGGCCATTATATGGCTCAGAAGTTGGCCGGGAGTTTGGCTCTTGTGACTTGTAAGGAGCCGTTGAAGAGTAACCTCACTACGCATATCAGGCAATTCTTGCTGGAACAAGGCTTCAGTGATGTCAGTTGTTTTACTTGCTTGTATCACATAGGCCTGACATTATCCACAGCAACTCGTTACCGAGAGTGTTGTTATGCTCTTGGTACAGGACAACCTAGACGAAGCATGTCACGCAATTGAGCAGGCTGCTATGGACCGCGCAGTGGCTGATGTGGACGAAGGATTCGCGACGGCGTATGAATTGCGTCGGCGCCATCGGGAGGTACATTATACTACGTGTGACCATTGCACGATCTGCATTGACTAATAAATCGCACAGCAACGAACCGGGCATGCCTTCTGGGACCAGACAGCTGGTGCAAGCAGCTTCGTTGCTAGTCTTCCTGACCCGCTTCGGATCCGCGCCGCTGGGGTTCAAGCGAATCAAATGCTCGTGTACGAGGACTTCGGTAAGTATGGTGCATGCGTTTGATGTCCGCATACTCACGAGTGTCAGCTACGGACGCGAGGCGACGTGTCACAGCCAGCCGACCTGGTTCTACTGTTTCGTACGCTCGGACTGATTTCTCGAGCATGGTCTACCCTCAAACGCCGGTGCAAGATCTCCCGCTTGCCGGCGCAAGGTTGTTTACACATGGAGAGGCCATGCAACGTTTTGCTGTGGGTATCGCTACATTTCTAATGTGCTGTCTTATCGATTAATTGCGGTCTAGTTATTGAACCAGGAGCTCGAGGCCTTCATCCCGCAGATGCCCGTGCAATCTTTGGCTGCGCTACCGCCCAATCATGACCTGCGCCAGATCATCAGGCAGATAGTCCTAGTCACCACTGAGTCACTGGAGGCCGAACGAACCGCCCTCCTCGTGTCCCAAAAAATCGTGCAATACTTGTACAGGACCCAGTGGCAGCTAGCACGAGAGATATACGTCGCCTTATTAGATCAACTGTGTCAAAACTTCGCGGACGTTGCGAAGGAGGCTATCACATGGCTCATATACGCCAAAGATGACGTACGTCCACACTCTTCCAAATAGATACCCGTCTGACTAGATCAATCTATACAGCGTAAATTCAACGTACCAGCTACCCTCACTTTGCTACGCAGCGGCTTGGTTCAAGTCCAAACTCAAGATGAACAGCTAGCGAAGCACCTGCACGTTGACCCTAAGATCCAATTGCAGAACTTCGCTGCCCGTTTGATTCGAGAGTGCCTGTCAATCGACCCGCCTATCGGCTCTCAAACACAGTGGTCGTTCACAATCGACGCCATGGATCAATTGTCACGGGCCGGCGAGGCTAATGAAGAGTAGGTGTCTTGCATCTTCATAATTTCCCCTTCTAAGCCATTCATAGGGTCACTCGACTGCTTGATGATCTGCGAGGCATCTCTCGGCTTCCTAACTCAACATCCGCCGACGGGCTTGGTTTCCCTGTGTCTGCGGCGAAGACGGAGACAGAGCAGCTGCGAGAGAAATTGTTCAGTTGGTTCCAGCAATGGGTCTCGATTTACCAACGCTCGCCATCCCCTGAGAAGGCGTTTGTTCCCTTCATCACCCAACTCACTAAGCAAGGCATACTGAAAGTGGAAGATGTATCGTCCTTCTTCTTCCGCGTCTGCGCTGAGTCCAGCGTGCAGATGTACATGAAATGCGTCGCCACCGGCGATTTTACGCACGCATTTCAAGCGCTGGATGCTATGGCAAGACTGATCGTGTATATCATCAAGTACCATGGTGATGCTTCAGGGGTGAATAACGACCAGGCCAAAGTCCATTATCTTACCAAGATCCTGTCGATCTTTGTCCTAGTCTTGGCGAATATGCACGAGGAGCAAGGCGAAGCTTTCCAGCAGAAGCCCTTCTTCCGATTCTTCTCTAGCCTAATCAATGATCTCCACACCATCGAGGCACAGTTAGGCACTGCTTACTTCCAACTGTTGATTGCCATAAGGTATGCTGTGAACTCTGCCTTGGGTCACTGCGCTTACCATTCATATCATTGTTTCGCAGTGACACGTTCAGTTCTTTGCAACCCACATATTTCCCTGGCTTCGCATTCTCCTGGATGTCCCTCATTTCTCATCGGTTGTTCATGCCTAAATTGATGTTACACGAGAACCGAGAGGTACGTAGATTCTGCTTCCAATGTGACTCTTACATTGAACTGGCGCGTAGGGGTGGGCCGCCTTCCACAAACTCTTACTGTCCCTCTTCAAGTTCCTGTCTCCGTTCTTGAAAACTGCGGACTTCAGACTGCCATCCAGAGACTTCTATCGAGGGACACTGCGGCTGCTTCTCGTGCTCTTGCACGACTTCCCAGAATTCCTCAGCGAATATTACTTCAGCCTCTGCGATGTTATACCACCCCGGTGCATTCAACTGCGAAACATCATCCTCAGCGCCTTCCCGCCTTCTTTGGTGCTGCCAGACCCTCATCTGCACGATGTGAAGAACACTTTGCCCGAGATGCGAACTATACCGCCTATTCTGTCAGACTTCACCGCGAGCTTAAAGAATGGCGACCTCCGCGATATCCTGGACCAACACTTGCTTGGTCGTGGGACGCCGTCGACGCTTCCATCTCTAAAGGAACGATTGCGTCTTCCAACTGTATCTGAAGGGGCCTCAGAAGCTTACAACTTGTCGTTGATTAACTCCGTCGTCATGTACATAGGGGTCTCCTCCGTAGCTCAGAGCAAAGCCAAAAATGGGTCCTCTTTGTTTCTTCCGAGCGACCCTGGTGTGGTTCTCCTGCAATATTTGGTGGAGAACTTGGACGTGGAAGGTACGTGATGTTTCAGAGCGTGATCTCACCTCTCTTGCTCAATCTGTCTTGCAGGTCAACACCATATCCTCGGCGCTGTTGTATTGCACCTGCGATATCCTAATGCTCATACGCATTGGTTCAGCCAGCTTCTGCTCCATCTCTTCTCGGAAGTCAAGGATTCGCGCTTTAGGGAGGTCATGACGAAGGTTCTCTTGGAGCGTTTCATCGTACATCGGCCACATCCTTGGGGCGCACTCGCCACGTTCATTGAGCTTCTAAGCAATCCGAAGTATGGCTTCTGGAACGAGGACTTTGTCCGAGTCACCCCCGAGGTCACCCTCCTCCTGGAAAGCGTGAGTTCTCGTCCCTCTCCAATCGTTATCATACATTGCTGACGCTCTTGGCAGGTTTCGAGGTCTTTAGTTCTCTAGAATCGTGATCGCTGTTGTCCCTGCTATCTGTTCTATATCTGTCTGCCTCTTTGCTTTGGGTTTTTATTGCACCACACATCACTGTATTGTATCATCTTAGTTCACGACCGCATTGTTCAAGGCTGTTCCTTTCCTGGACTTTGATTACGACTACTGTTTATAACCCACAAGCGTACTTTATATCCCACTGTATCACAAGGCAATACATCGTCATCCGGTAATTTCAGCTCAGTCTAACCATGACATGCCCTCATTCCATGTCCAGCCTGGACCCCAGAGACTGGAAGACGCTTGTCAGAAACAATTCAAGTGCGAGCATTCAATAGTAAACGAACCCCGCTCCCTTCACACCTGCGGCTCCTCGTTGATCGATAGAACTTCCGCTAATGACCAACCAATCTGGCACGGTGACACCAGTCCGGACAGGAAACAGCTTTACTACGCGCTCCAGAGTCAAAGGGTCATCTGCGAGCATGAAGACCACGTTATCGTCCGAGCGAGTCGGGTGCGGGTGTAGAAATATGGCACCTGGCATCATCTTGTTCTTTAGACGACGCATACTGTAATTCAATATGACCACCTACCCACGGAGTCACCGCCCAATGAACGACCTTGCAGTGCCAACGCGGTACCCTGGATAGCAAACGGCGTCTCCCCGCGACCCAAACACCATGTCGTGAAATTACCGGACGTGTTCCCGATGACGACTAGGGTGCCCCCTCCTACCTGATCCTCCTGTACTAGCCGCATCAAATGATCGTCAGTGATGATTTCCGCGTCCAGCTTATGATACAGGTTGAGGACATGGGCAAGTCGCAGGGCAACCGAGAGTGATCGGGTCTCCCTAGTATCGGAGATAACAATGAGCACAGGCCCCTTGGATGATAAAGCTGTCGACATGCGGCCGGAAGGCTGAACATTATCGACTCCTATACTCGCAACATCAACCTGAAATCTGATCATCTCTACCCGATATAAGATGCGAATGGCTGAGGTGACGTACATATACCTGACCCGGACGATCAACTGAGAATCTGAGACGGACAGAGCCAGCCTCCTTTGCAGAAGTGGCTATCGACACGTCAATTCCGTTGATAACCAAATCACCAGTAGGCAGATTGCGGCTATGGATGGAGAACGTCCGGATATTGACCGTCCTGACCTCCGTGAAGTTATCACGTTGGGAGACCACCAGTCTCCCTAGCCTGGGTGTACATCATGGGATCTTATCAGTGACTTACTGGGTAGGGAGGATATCTACAAACACTCTGACCTTCCGGGTGTATGCAGACTCTCGACGCTCCAGCCATGGAATGTTCCGGATTCAGATGGGACGGAAACGGTCAATGTATACGTTTCCGTCGTAGATATTGTGTGATTCTGCGTCGCATGATCCAAGAACGCTTGTACTTGGTCGCTAGCTAGAACTGAAGGATAATAGTGGGGCATTCCAGGATCTTCTTTCAAGCTAACATAGGACAGGTAATAATATTACCATGAACGACGACGTAATTGAAGATACACGAACCTGACATTGACTGTTGGATTCCAAGATTTCAAGATGCCGATGTATTCTCTTGAATGCCACACAGGTACATTCTCATCGAGCCCCCTGACAAAAGATCCATATACCAGTATATACCAAGGCGCAAGAGGAGACGTACCCATGCACTGCGAGGACAGGGGTGTTTACCAGGTTCGACAGGAATAGATCATTGTCGTCAGGCGTCAACGATGTCTCAAGAATTGCACGGAGCGCTGGGTCTATGAAATGCGCGGACCTTCATCCAGACGTAAGCATTTGTCTGGCTACCACTCTATCGTTCCTTGCGATACCCGACATACCTAGACTGCGTTAGTGGCACGTATGATTGCGATTTGATGTAACCGCTAGCAGGCACCGCTGGCACGAGGAGATGATATCGGACGTCGATGGCTGTTCACGCAGTGAAGACATGGAATATGCACGAACCGGCTATGACGCGGTCCGGGTATCTGGAGGCCATGTACCATGTACCCTGCCCACCATTGGAATGGCCGACGAGGATCACGCGAGCATCATCTGGTAGTCTCCAAAGGTGCCAAGGGGTGTGGCCTTTCAAGATGGCACCTAGGGCATCTACACTTTGCCATGCATCCTGCGCACTGGGACCATGCCAGTCCAATCCCTAAGATATCGTCAGATTTCTGGCAACCAAATAGAACAAAGCGTACCCAAGAAGTGCGGCCGGTGGGCAGTATGATCCAGCTACTGTTTTGCCGGGGTACAGCTTCCGACCAGGACGGGAACTTGAAGATGTCAACGCCAGCACCATCTGGAGAAGTCAGCGACTACCGCATTGTCATCAGCTGAGGGACTAACGAAGAGCTAAGATAGGAGGATGAGGGTCTCCGGATTCTGGTCCTTTCGGTGGGACGACGAGGAAAGCCGTTGGCGTCGAGTTCATGTAGAGGTATGAGGCTTTGATGGGCTGAAATTTGTCACTAGTCCACAGAGGATATTGCTTCACAGGGATTTCTAACGTCAAAGTAGTTGTTTTTTTCCCTGTCTTGAACCTTATGGTAATCCCTATCTCACTTCCTTTGAAGGGTCCAGACTGAAGCAGCTGCAAAGGAAGAACACGCGTCTGCGTCGGTGCAAGCATAACGTCATGAACCAGACTGAGTTGCAATACCTGGGTTTGGTCAGTTAGACGTAGCACTGAAGAGGGGAGCAAGTAACTTACATCGGTCGACGTCAGAAGCTGGACCTCGTTCACGGTCCACCAATCGGAGGCGGAACGAAAACCAATGCCCAAAGCACTGCCGAAAGCCATTCCGTCAACGAAGTCGCAGGTGATGTCTTGAGAAGGCACTCGAATAATTTCTCCGCCGGGGTGGTCAATTTCGATGTTGAAGTCCACACTCAGAACTGGCACATCGCTGTGGTACGCTGCTGGATCTCCAAACAGGCGGATCTGGGCGCATCAGAGCTGCAGTGGCATGCATGCATGAGGACACGGCAAACCTCATAGTCTCCACTGACGAAAACGTTGTATGTAGTCGGGCTGCTTGTAGAAGGAGGTGTCGAGAACGTAACGACCTGCGGAGGATCTCTCCCCAGTGCGTATATATTACCATAGTGCCATTCCGGCGTAGCAGTTGCCTCCCCTTCAGCAGGAAGGATAGTGAAGAAGGAGCCTTGTAACAATTTGATAGCCAGCTTTGGACCTTCGGTTTCAGAACTCTCAGACGCGGGCGGGTAGACCGTCAAGGTTGTCCGCAGGACTGTGTGGTGCTGCAAGGCTGCCCATCCCTCAGTAGCTCGCAGGGCATTCCATCTACATGACTTATTTCAGTATTTAAGCTAATGGATAATGGCTGCGCATAATGACCGTATTTCAGGGAAGGTGACTTCCAAGTGGCCATCCGTGCTGGCTTCTGCTGTGGTCCAGCTGACCATGCCGCCATCTGCCAGAGACGAAGGCCATGTCTTCTTGTAATCTATGGGTTTAGAGACTAATGACCAGCATTATAAATTGATTTCGAGGAAGCATCGGCAGAATCTGAGCTCACCGTCAATCGGAAAGGAAGGGGATAAGAAATGCTGTTCGCGTGCATGGATCGGAAACGGCCCCAGGACCTGAATGAATGGATGAATTACTTCCAACTCGTGTACTGGGCAGCGTAAAAGGGAGGCCACTGACATCCCAATGTTTGGATACATGCACTTCCCACCGACTTTCTGCAGCGAGTGGCGCCTGCTTCGCGGCTCCCATGGACAACAGACAGAAGATGCTGCAGATCGTCCACTGCAGCAGCCTATATCGACTGGACAAAATGACTCGCATCGCAATTCGCAATTCGACATGCGAATGAGAAGTGATGACTCCACTTGGACCGGGGATGCACAAAAACTGTGTTCACACACACATTCTCAGCCTATTAGCAGGATTGCACTCGTCCTAACCTTGCTTCAGCACACCGGGATGACCAGATGAATCGATGACGCCCAATTCACATTGCAAGTTCAGCTATGCTAGAGTAGAAGAGGAATGCAAATAATCGACAACAGCAAAAGTACGACATTCGAGTGAGGGGATAAAATACAGCAGACAGTCTGGAAGGTGAAGCCCAGCTTGATCCTCTTTCAGGTATCATGGATGAATCATCTACTATGTGAAGGGTAATATTGCGTTACTGAGAGGAGATGCTTATTTGGTCGTCTACAGTGAAGGTCGCATCAGCAAGTCATCCAGGTCTTCGCGATCACTCTTCACTTACAGCAAAGCCGTTGGAGCGACTTGAGTGGTATGAAGAGAGGGTGTGCGATTGCGATGCCCGATAGCCTCTCGTAGAGGAGCCAAGCGTTGCATGAGAGCTCGAGGAGCTCGGGGTATTCGGAACAATAGAGGTATTCGTCCGGCTGATACGAGCAGTGAGAGGTGTGGGGGCACTGATTTGAGACTTCTTGGGTGTGTCCGTTGGTTTGCTTCGACTACTGGATAAGTTGGTAGCGGAAGCTAGCAGAGCCTTGGCAGTTCCAGGCGTAGGATTTTGGATCTTCGGCCGCTTGCCACTCGTGATGAATGGATGCCGGGAGGCAGCCTGGGGTTTCATGCGCTTTTCAGGGTCCCAGACCAAACATTTACTGATGAAGTCGACGAAGAGTTCATCGTCGCACCGCAAAACTTGCTGTAAGGTCTTCGTCCCGGGGCGCCTTCGCCGGCCTTTAGAGTTCACGACCGGTCGAGGGGCACCAGTTGAATCTGCATCTACAGTGCTGAGGATATATTTCTGTGAAACGATAACGAACATGACGTACCGAAAAAGATTCTCTTCCGAGAACTGCGATTGACGAAGTCTTTATCTGGCACTCCCAAAACCTCCATGATACACGATAGCTGTTCTTGCTCGTTCTCGCCGGGGAAGATCGGGAAGCCGGTATACAATTCGGCTAAGATACAACCCAGACTCCACATGTCAATAGCCATATGATAGTTCATGCCGAGGATGACTTCAGGTGATCGATAGAAACGGCTTTGGATGTATGTGTAGACTAGGGCGAGATGAGCGCATATACGAGGCAAATTCGAGATTTACGCATACTTTTCTCGTGTTCAAAACAGCTGCTCCCAAAATCAATAACTTTGATAGCACTCTTGGCAGGATGCTTGAGAAGGACATTCTGAAAAAGATCAGGTAGGTCAACGTCAGATCCAACAAAGGACGCCAACGCTCCCGTACCTCCGGCTTCAAGTCACAGTGCACCACCCGATGGCTTCTCATCAGAGAAAGGGATGCGAGCATTTGGCTCGTGAAGCGTCGTATCAAAGCAGTCGTAAAGCCCACGAAACCGTTGGCCTTGATCAGCTCATACAAGTTGATACTCAAGAGTTCTGTCGCAATGCACAGATGATTTCGGAAATAGAAGTGCTCCGTCATCTTGAGCACGTGGTGCTTCTCGTCTTGATCCTGCAGGCAAACATTAGCATGTATGCACTCCAACAATGGGCGGATGGGTCGCGTACCCATTTCCTCAGGTTCTCTAGGATCTTGATCTCAACCAAGGCCTGGTGGTGGAAACGCTTCTTGTTACGAATGATCTTGATGGCCACCGATTCGCCAGTGCAGTGATCGCGGCAGCGGAGCACTTGACCGAACGACCCCTTACCCAAGGTATCGACGACTTCGTAGCGGTACGCTAAGTGGTCGCCAATGACGACCTGATAGTCCCCACGGTCGTCGTCGTAACTGTAGTTGTTAGTGGGATTACTGGGCGTTGCAGGCTTTTTGTCGCTGCGAGCACCGTAGTAGTAGACGTTCGGATAGTCAAGGACTTCCTTCCGCTCATAGTCAGAGAGCCACTGAGCCTGACTGCTCCGTAGTAGGGCTGAAGACAGAGTTGAATAAAAGCAACAGAAGGCACAATCAGATACGCACCATTGGGCGACATTGGACTCGCGGGTGGAATGGGCTCCGGAAATCGGAGCAGCGCATCCAACTCCTCCTGACTAGCTCCAGCAGCGACTCTCTTCGCCTGTTGCCGCTTGATGTAGTTCATCATCTCTTCGTCGCCTGCCAATTCTTCCTCATCCACGCTACTTGGCACAGGCGAAGGAGTCGATAACGACAACCTACTCGACGAAGGGGACGCAATGGTCTGATGGATATTCTGACTATTGGATGAGTGACCCGATCTTGCACTGGGGAGCGACATTTTCGGACTAAGCAACTTGAGACCCTTTGAAGGCGATAGTGCCGAGAAACGATGATGATGTGACTCGCTTGGGGCAGCAGAAGAGACCGAGGCAACAGAAGCAGTAGAGGATTTCCGGAGACCAGAGAATGAGATCGACTCGCGGTTGGGTTTCCTGGATGAACCGGGCCCGGCCATGGTAGAAGACTGCCGAGGAACTCTGGAGGGAGACGAACGAACGGAAGCTCGGGGTGCAACAATCTGGGAAGAAGACTTGGACACATTCGATACGTCGAGCTCGCTAGTGTTGTCCATAACTCCAAACTCGTTCATCGACCCATCTGGAACAGGAGACGGATTTGCAGAAGAGCTACCGACTGCGGCGACATTGATGCTTGTGCGACGACTGGCAACAGTCGAGCTACCATTCCTCTGAGACGGCGAACCAGCGGCAGATGATCGACTAGCGATGCGGGGGATCTTCGTGGGCGTCTCCTTTGGCAAGCCAGATACCGAGTTCATCAACGACGACGGCGGGAGATCCTTGGACTCCTTGGACGTGTGTGAGTTAACCGTGCCGACGGAAGGCGAACCCGCGATGGTCGGTAGCTGGTTCCGAGTGCTGCGAAGAGACGCGTCGGACTGCTTCTGCATGGAGCTGACCGTCTGGGATGTGGCCCGCGATGGCCTCGCGGCACTCGAGCTCGACGACGAAGACGGGGAACCGGCATTGAGCTTCGCCAGGCGCTGCGTCGTCGACGGGGGGAGAGCTGAGATCTGCATGGGAGGCAAGGCCACAGGTTTGGCTTTCTTTGGCTCGGCGGAAGAGAGAGTCTGTCAAACAGCGTGAGTGATTATGTAACGACTGTCCAACGCAGTGACGCACCTTGCCACGTTTCCTGCCCATCAATACGGATATCCTGCTTTCACTGCGGTCTTTGTCGTCTTTCTTTGCTCGTTCCTTGTCCGACGTCCTCGAGCTCTCTTTCGTACTCTTGGGATCGCTCTTGTCCTGCAGACTCCTCTTCGACGACGACCCCTTCAGCAACGAACCGAGGCTCATGATCGAGGATTTCTTATGAGGAGTGGTCGGGGACAGCAATGCATCTTTCGTCGTGGTCGGTGAGTCACTATCCTTGCGAGACAGCGTTGCGGTAGTCGGGACATCCGAAGGATATGTCGGCGAAACCGACGAAGGCAAGTCTGGGTGGGTCGTTTGCATAGACTGAGAAGAAGAGCGGCGGAAGAATGGAATGGACGAAGGCGTGAGGCGCTTGGAGGAAGTACCGCGGCGGACCGAAGACGAAGGACTGAGGGGCGCCGTCTGAGGCGCAGGCATAGTCTGGTTGGTCCCACCACTCGACGGGGTTCCCGCGCGACTGGGTGTATGCATTCCAGACCCAAGCATCGGCGGCAGCGAGGACGAAGGCGAATTCCTAACTTGCACAGAGCCCACCGAAGACAGCGAAGCCAGCGACGAAGCAGAGGCCATAGCATCAGGTTGGATCGGCGACCAGGCTTCGGCGGATGCCTTCGGTTGCGCGGACGGCGAGAGCGGCTGATCCTTCGACGCTGTCTTGCGCAGCTGCGAGCCAAACGTCGCCGACCGGGGACTCACGGAGAAAGCGGGAGTTCTGTTAGATGAATGCACAGAAGTCGACGAGGGTGAGCCTGAGAGCCTAATATTCAGAGCATGGGAAAAACTCCACTTCTTCGACGGCGTCTTCTGAGGCGCAGGGGCAGAGTCGGAGGACGTGTACCCGCCCTGACTAGCCATGCTGTCCTGACGGACGACGGGAGGAGGCTTCATAGGGATAGCAGTAGCCTGAGGTATCCCGAGATTGTCCTCTGTATCAGTAGCTACCGTACTGTCACCTTCTGCCTTCTCGTCGATATCTCCGATAGGCGGTGGGAACGCCATGCTCGCAGACGACAGCGGCGGCGTCTTGAACTGGTTTAGATCCTTTGGCAAGGGCGGGACCGGGGGCACGGGCTCGTCCTCACCTGCCTCTCCGCCGGCAACGACGCCCTCCCCCGAGTGAATGCTCGACACATCGCTGCTCGCGCTGTTCCGCTTCAGCTTGCTCGAGGAGTGCCGGCCCGACGCGGCCGAGACAGACGTGACGCTGGTAGCCGCAGAAAGCGAGGTAGAGTCCCGCGAGCCGGCCGTCGTCGGTGTGCTCGTGTACGTCGTGGAGGACGCGGAAGTCCGCTTGGGGGTAGCAAAGTTGACAGTCGAGCGCACGCTCGACCTCTTGGCCAGCTTGTCCGGCGCGGGAGAGGACACCTTCTCGTCGTGGCTACCGGATGCTTCACCTGCGTCAGCAGCAGCCTCGCCCCCTCCATGCGCCGGGGAAAGCGCGTGGCGATCGATACCAGACAGTCTGTCCTTTGCCTTGTCCCGTAACCCAACGCTGTCTCTCGCACTTGCTCTCTTGGAGGATTTCGCGCTTTCGCTGCTGCTGATGCCCTCCCACTGCGAACCCTTCGCTGCCCCGGGTGTACCAGGACGACTTGAGCTACCTGGCCGACCTACACTCACGCTTGACCTAGCTCGGGCACTTTTGCCAGAGAGCCCGTCAAGCTTACGTAGAGCCTCGGCGGTTGCCTCGTCGTCCATTCCGGACCAGCCCTCCTGAGTTCCTCGAAGCAGAGAGTGCGCAACATTCGGCGAGGAATGCAGATGGCTCTCCCTGGATGAACTGTGCTTGAGGAACTGCTGGATAGAAGAGGTCGACGGCGAAGGCGGGAGGTGAGAAAAATCAGTGGTATGCACGCGTCGGCCGTGGTGGGGCTCTGCTAGGTTCGACATCGAAGAGCTCGCAGACGTGTGCCGAGAATGCTTTGACGGCTTTGAAGAGACAGACTCTCGGTTGAGCGCCGATGCTTTCGGAGTAGCACCATTACTGAAGGATCCGCTGTCTCTCCGCCGCTCCCTGGTAGCCCTGTCACGTTCCCGGGGACTGGCAGAAGGCAAGCCAACACCAAGGCTCCGATGCCGACGCACAGACGCCTTTTCCTCCTTGCTTTTATCCTTGACCGACGCAGGCACCGACGCGCGGGAGCCCTTCGAGAAGATGTCGCCCGACTGGTCCATCTCAAATTCGTCCGACGTGCGCTTCTTGGTGCGGTGCGCGCCGGTCTGAAACGCGCTCGGGGGCGAGGACGTCGCTATCGCAACGCCGTGCTCGTCGACCTGCTCCGTATTTTCTGAGCCTTGTTTGCTGGCACGGGGGGTGTCCGACGCCAGCGGGTTCCTCGGATAGAGGATCTCCTCCCCGCCGCTTTCCTCCGCCATCGACCGCCGGGGACGGACGGCGCGGGAAACGGGCTTCATCTCCTCCAGCTGACAGGAAATCAGCAAGAGACGTGCAAAAATGACAGTGACCTTACCTCGGCCGAGTCCTCCAGCTCGCCGTCGATTGCTTCGATCGTCCAAGGACTGCCGGGCTCGTCGTCGTTGTCCGGACCTTCTCCGTTGATAATGCTATACTGCTCTTCGTGATGTGCTGGAATCGCTACCTCCGGCGACTCTGCCCGCTCCTCAGAGTGATTCCGCCCGCTGCGCGCCCATCGAGGAGTAGCGAGCTCGCCGACCCCAATAAGGGCTTTCCTATCGATCGCTGCGGGATTGCGGGCGGGCGTGATGGGCTCGCTCTGCGCGACGGGCTGGGAGTCGGGCGTCTTGCTCAGAAAGGGCGGCAGATCGGGCACAGGGACAGGCGCAGGGGATTCTGCGGGGGTGTGCACGCCGAAGTAGTACGGGTCCAGAGAGGAGGTCGCAGAGGCGGAGCGGGGCTGTTCGGGATCCGTCGCGGCTCCGCTGTTGTCGTTTGCAGAAGATACGTGGAATCGAGGCTAGAGTGGTAGTTGGGATAGGGTGTGAGTATAACTGAGGAGAGGCATACCTGTTGTTGCGCGTGCGGTTTGCGAGCGTCGGCGCCAGCTGCGCGTTCGTAGCGGACGTCGCCGTCGGACGCGGCGTTGGGCTCGGTGAGCGCGAGCGCTGGCGGGCGATCTCTTCTCTTCGAATATGCCTTGCTAGACGCCACTTGAGCGGTGCGAGGAGAGGGCGGGGCAGACATGAAGAGAGGAAATCAAGGAGCGAAAAGAAACGAGGGACGGAAGAAAAGAGAAATATAAATACTGATATGAGACAGAGGTGGACGTCGTTTGGGCGGGCGAGACTGGGGCGGATGTCGAGGTGCACGGACCTGACAACGCAGAGGACGTTCAAAGTCGAGCGTCGAGCGGTTGAGGCACGAGGACGGCATTTGGCTTTGTTTGGCGGGTGGCGCGGCTGTGAGTGGCTTCAGTACAAGTTACTAGTATAGTTGCTATTAGTTATCGATGCCTCGGTGCACTGCGGAATCAGTGTCAAAAGACGCATTGTGTCACGAACAGCCTGGACTCGTATTAATTCGAGAATAAACTTTCATACAAAGCGTGTTCCGCGAGCGTGCCGCGGTCTGCGAATAGCGGGGCGTTACTCACTCCCAGGCATGATATTGATATTGAGCGGAGTTTCAATTCTATAGCGGGCAAGCTCACGTGGCCCATGAACGACCCTCAGGGAGTTCCAGGATTATGTATTTGGGTCGAAACCGTCAGAAAACTCACTTAAATATAATGCTATAAAACTTTGTATAGTCTCAATTTTTTATAATCGCGTCCCGGCCGCCATGTCAGCCTTGTTGCTGCGAGCGCGAGGCGGGCGTTGCCGAGCTCATTAGCGAGGTTCGAACTCCGCTCAATATCATGAACAAGCTGTATACCTGTATATAGCCGTTCAAAAAATCTGATACTTTTATGCGATACTCTATCCTGAAGTAAAGAGTGTCCTACATACTTGTGGCGAGAGGTACACAGCCGGAAAGCTCGCAGGCGAGGACTTTCAGTCGCAGCCACCGCTGATCTTGTGCGGGGTTCTAAGCGTGGGAAATGTGCACCGAGCGTCTCGCATTCGACATCGCAGTCAGCGACTACGAGGTGGAAAGCATGTTGTGTACTATGAATCCTTCAGAAGATCTCTTACTTGTAGCTACCTGAGCCATGTAGGTGTTGTAGGCAATCGGTAGGGGGTATTTTCTTAGTTACTCAGTCAATACCAGGTCGAAGACCAGGGAGAAAAATGAAGTGCACATCAAATTTGCGAGAACCAGAATCCTATTATAATAGAAATACATCTCCTGCCTCACAGGCGAGCAGCGGGATGTTGCATGACTAGCTCATGAGCAAAAAGCAGCCTTCCAGCCACAAATAGCCATATTTGGATGTTGCCACATGGCTCCCTGAGCCTTCCCCCTTTTTCTTTTTTCTTTTTCTTTTTCTTTTCTTTTTACTGCAGTGGTATCATTATCGAGCCCGAATAGCTCTGGCGGAGAACGCGACCGGACTTTGGCAGGGCGTGCAATAGCGCCTATCAGATGACAAGCACATAAAATAGCCATGCCAGCCCGTTTGCTCGCACCGGTCTCCTTTGGCGCTCGACGTCGTTGGCCGCGACATTGGCCCCAGCGAGTCCGCGCCCGACGCCGTCGACGACGCCCGCGTCTCTGCGTCTTTCCATCGCCGCGCCGCCGGCCGCGCCAACTCAGATCTTCGCACCGCCCAGCTCAGCGAACCCGCGCCCCCTCCACCCCGTACGCCAGCCGCGACTGCTCCGCTGCCTGCCTTCACTGACGCTTCTTATGCTGCCAGTCGCCCTCGCCGTCGCCCGCAACCCCGGCGTCCATTCTAGGCGTTTATCCAGCGTCGGGAACGCCGTTCGCGCCCTGTCCGTTATACTTGCTCCCCGCGCGCCCAACTCGCCACCCCACAGCGGCCCTGTCTTGACATGAGCAGCCCGGGCAACGATGCAGCCGACGACCGCCCGCAGGACTCGCCCGTGTCCCACGACGCCCTCCAGCCCCAAATGACCATGCACCCCGTCGCTTACCCCGGCATGCCCATGCACATGTACCCCTTCCCCACCAACATGTCCCTCTCCCAGCCCCTCCGCACCAAGCGGCGCCAGGTCAAGAACGCCTGCACCAACTGCCAGAAGGCCTGCAAAAAGTGCGACGACGCCCGGCCCTGCCTCCGCTGCGTCAAGTACGGCATTGCCGAGGAGTGCGTCGACTCGCAGCGCAAGGAGAGGAAAAAGGGGATTAAGCGAGGACCTTACAAGAAGCGCGATGGAAAAGGTGAGTCGCGTCCCCCCTTCCTCACCTCCACTCTCTCCTGTCGACGAGTCTAATACAACCGGAGCGCGCGCAGGCAGTTCCACTTCAGACCGGGCGGACTCGCCTGGCACCTCGGCCGCGGGCTTACCACCCGCCATCGCGGCCGCGATGCCTCCCGCCCAGATGTCATACATGCCCATGGGCTTCGCCCCTGCTGGCTTTTACCCGCCGTACCCGCCGGGATCCTCGCCCAAGCCCGGCGAGGCCCCTACGTACATGCCCCCCTTCTACTTTGCCCCGGTAGCAGTCCCCCCTCATTTGGCTGCTCCCGCTGGGCAGGAGGGCGAGGGCGCGGTGTACCCAGTGGGCACCCAGTTCTTCTCGGCGCCCATCCTGGCCACCCACTACGGCCAGCCATATGCGCCGTACATGATGCCGCATAATGGCCAGGTGCCCGTGCCTGCGGGCCCCTTTGCGGCCTACCCGGCCATCTATCCCAAGCCGCCCTCAACTGGTGGTCTAAACGGTGAAGGGTCCTCAGGGAGATCGGGTGAAAATGGTGACTAATGTAGGTTGGTCTGCCTTTTCCAAATACATGTTTTGTTCTTGTTTTCTTTTCTTGCTTGTGACCTTGTATATTGCTTTGCTTCTGCTGTATTATGTATGTTCCAAGGGCATATATTGCTGTTGTTTTGGATATATTCTTGATGGATGCTTTGCTCAGCCTAGCTGGAATGTTTGGATAAATGTATCTTGTGTACTTGGACAATATACTATGCCATTCATATCTGTCTTTACAAGGCCCAAAGAACTCTTCAGGTGACATGATATGCTATGTTGTTGACATTGCTCTCGCTGACTTCACGACGAGTCCGCGACACTAACTCCGACGAGCCTTTCGCCGCGGAGGTACGATGTACACAGCGTCGTCTCTCAATGTTCAGTCATTCACAGTATCACCTGAAGACTTTATTGTGCAACATATTCCCTGTTACTCTTCGTTGTTGACAAAGTGCACGAGAGACGGGCGGATTGGATTGGTGACATGCATCCGTCCTTTCACGGCGAGGTGCAACC
This sequence comes from Gloeophyllum trabeum ATCC 11539, assembly GCF_000344685.1. Classification (NCBI taxonomy): domain Eukaryota; kingdom Fungi; phylum Basidiomycota; class Agaricomycetes; order Gloeophyllales; family Gloeophyllaceae; genus Gloeophyllum; species Gloeophyllum trabeum. The sequence continues at coordinate 2,624,368 of NW_006920412.1, read as the reverse complement.
TGCAACCGTTCGCGCACTTACCGCCCGTCGGGCTCGGCCCAACAGCACTCCGGAGGACCCATAGTGGAACTAGTACCTCTCCCATTCGACCGTGCCAGTAACCACGACTCGTACCCGAGAGAATGGCCACGAAGTCGGACAGAAAACTGGTTGTCTTGCACGAGTTGCCCGATGACTTCCAGCGCCAGTCACCACGAGGAGGGCTAGGTGCTGAGATTATAACGGTGGGAGTATCGGCGGTTCCTCTAAACGGCGTTGGGTATCCGGGTCCCAAAGATAGTTGATGTACGCCGGCCCTACAAGACAAGGTTCGTAAAATAGGTGACTTACACGAAGTAGCTGTACTCGGCCGCCCGCTCTCGATTCTCCGATGCGAATCAGGCAAAGGGAAAGCACCGAACGCCCATGACGCGTTCGATAACGTTTCATGTACTGTGTTATGAGCGTTCGATGGGTACGAAGTTTGCGCTTACCGTTCCCATAAATTACACTTTGCTCGTGTAGATGTCACAAGACTTCCGCAGGGCCCCACGCCGTATACAAACTTAGTACCTGTCCCAACGGGTGGACTGAGCGGTCTTCTTATCAAGTTCAAACTGTCAGCCTGCGGCATGCCAATCGCGTACCTGCATGGGCGATGACCCTGTTCATCACATTGGACGCTTTTACGACGTGCTGTGTATAGCGGCTCTTCTTCCAAATTCCTCATGTCTCACAGAGGAATGAAAAACCCGATGTAAATGGGCGCCCAGGATTCATGCGGATCTTGCAACGTGTCCTAGGACCTGTACACAGCAACATACATTATTACAATATCACGGAAGTCGTGTCCTTGTCAGCATACCGAATCCAACCGCTAAAAACTCAACTTCGGCGCTCCGCGTGAATGACCTCGTAGAGCGATACAAAGTTCATACCCGCTTCGTTGTATCAAACCCCTTGATTTTTGAACGGCCCATAGTGCTATCCGAACGGCAGGTGCTTATTAATGACTGTCAAATACAGCGTGAACGCGGTGCACATACTTTGACTTGAGCCATAGACCGTGCCGCTGCATCAGTGGAAGATGCCGCCCTCAACAGGCATATTTCAACGACTTCTCCGCCCAGGCGCTGAAGTTGCACCCGGCAATCGATGCATCTCACCAAGCTCCTCACCCTGCACCATAATCAGAAACTTGAGCGTAGCCGCCGACCTAGTGCTGGCTGCACCTTCAGAGTGGCCTTCCATTGAACTTTGGTATGAGGCCGTGCGGACATAGTTAGGATCGAATCGGAGATGCCTCGCTGAGTTAACGCGGAGACCGCGCGAGCTGGACTGCGGTCACCGGCAGATCCAGCCTGCCACGGGTCGGCACGGTGCCGGATCTCCTGCTGCTTTTGCAGAAGCGAGTATCCCACCACGCACATGCCTTTTGCACAGCTCCGCAGAAGCTGTGTGGCTACTGTAAAAGCTCAATCGTGCAGGAGCATCATGGCGGACCTTGTCTGGGCGTTCGCTGAGTACAGCGGGGATTCCGCGATTGATGGCACAGGAACGAGGGCCTACCTCGAGGACTTCCATTGTAGAGTCTTGTTGGGGCTCGTTCTTCTGTAGTATGCCTTTATTTCCGTAGCCTTCACTAGCTCAAACCTTGTAATGAGATATTAAGGACACAAGTTGCTTGACTCACGGAAGAGCTTGACATAGAGGTACTTAATCAGGCGAGCGTATTGATATACTCAAACAGCCAGCTGAGTGGGATATGTTGTGCGCGTATCGCAGACCCCTAGTAGAAACGTCCCCGTCCCCAGCTTCAGGAGTCGCAAGTAGTGTGAGGTGTACACTTACACGTGAGGGGCAATCGTCGCTGTGGAAGGAACCGAAACGGATAAATTATACCTCTGCCGTACTTGGATTCGCCTAATGGAAAGACAATTTATGGAAAACCAGATTTATAGTCTTCAACTTGTTTCAGCAGGCATGTAGACAGCCTCAAGCAAGCGGCCTCTTAATCGCAGTTGTACGCCAAAGCCGTTGGTGGCAGAATCCGAAATCTCGGATGCTTTGAAGCCGCGGAGTCCTTTGCCACCGCGTACCAACCTCAACTCAACCTCACTTTGTCTCGAGCTCGGTATTCGCTCGGTTTCCCAGTACAATGTCCACTGAATCAGCACCGAAGCGCCGTCGCGTAACTCGCTCGCCGTCCCCAGAGAAATACTATAACCTAGACGAATCGTACGAGCCTTACGTTCCTATCGCGCAGCGGCGCCAGGCTAAACTTGCCAAACTCTCATCTTTGGGCGCCGCCTCAGACAAAGAGAAAGCCAAACGGGCGCAAGAAGAGGCGGACGAGCGTGCGGATGAAGAAAGGGAGGAGGAACTGCGGAAGGAGAAGGCGAGGAGGGAGCGGACGTTGCTGATGGAGGCGCAGGAGGTGCACAATCGGAAGGCGGCAGAAGGTGCGTGTTGGAGTTACTTGGACGATCTACGGCGGATTTGCTTAACTGTGTAGATGCGCAGAAAACGGAGGTTGAGAAGGCGGAGGAGAAGGATGCTGAGATTCTAGCGGCAATTGCTGCTCGTCGGAAACTGGCTTCTGATCTCGAGCTGGCCAAGGGTATCCAGTATACAGAACCTCTGAAGACATCGTAAGCTGCTGTTAAGCTCTCGCGTTGCTGCCAATACTCACGCCTTTCCCGACAGATGGCGTCCTCCAAAGTATATCCGAGAAAGACCAGATGAAGAGAATCGACGGCTCCGAGAGAAATATCACATTGTTGTTGAGGGGGAGGATGTTCCTCCGCCCATTGAACACTTTCAGGTCCGTGTATGTTGGCATCTCTCAAGTATCGCTACTCATTGTGAATATAGGATATGAAGATTCCTGATGCCTTGCTCAAGTTCCTGAAGTCCAAGCGAATATCCATGCCCACTCCCATCCAATTACAAGGCATTCCAGTAGCGTACGTACACCATTGTACTACAGCCTGGACGACAGAATCTGAACTTCGAGATAGGTTCTCCGGACGTGACATGATCGGCATTGCCTTCACTGGCTCTGGCAAGACCTTAGCTTTCTGTCTTCCACTCATCATGTTTGCCTGTGAGGAAGAGGCCAAGTTACCCCTCGTCAAAGGGGAAGGTCCGGTCGGCGTCATCCTGTGTCCATCCCGAGAACTGGCTTCGCAGACGTACGAGAATATCTTGCAGTGGACAGACGCGCTTTCGCGGGAAGGGAAGTACCCGCGGCTCAATACTCTCCTGTGTATAGGAGGAATATCCATGAGCGAGCAGAGTCACGTCCTGAACAACGGGCTGCATATTGTGGTAGCGACACCCGGTCGACTCATCGACATGTTGGAGAAGAAGCGGTTCACTTTCAACAACTGCAAATATCTCTGCATGGACGAGGCAGATCGCATGATCGACCTCGGTTTCGAAGACGATGTCCGGAATATCATGAGCTTTTTCAAGGTGTGCACGTTTCTTGCATGCCTGGCAGTTTGCTAAATAGATGTACAATGTAGCGGCAAAGACAGACGTTGTTGTTTTCTGCGACCATGCCTAGAAAGATCCAAGACTTTGCGCAGCAGTCTCTGATCAAACCTGTCTTGGTGAACGTGGGACGTGCGGGTGCAGCGAATTTGGACGTGTTGCAGGTTGTGGAATATGTCAAGCAGGAAGCGAAGATGGTTTATCTTCTGGAGTGCCTGCAGAAGACTGCCCCTCCGGTGATCGTTTTCAGTGACAACAAGAATGAGGTTGATGGTGTGTTACCTTGGCGTCGTCAAGTGCCGTTCTGACCATCACATTTAGATATTCAGGAGTATCTGCTATTGAAGGGTGTTGAAGCAGTGGCTATTCACGGGTCTAAATGTTGGTAGACCTTGATCGTGATAGGTGTATCGTGCTGATTATTTTCGATAGCCCAGGAAGAACGGCAGTATGCCATCAAGGCGTTCAAGTCTGGGGCAAAGGACGTCATGGTCGCCTCAGGCGTCGCTTCCAAGGGTCTTGATTTCAATGACATCCAGCATGTCATCATTTTCTCTATGCCAAAGGAAATCGAAGACTACGTCCATCAGATCGGACGTACGGGACGTAGTGGAAAGACTGGGATAGCGACGACATTCGTCAACATGAATACCCCGGAGCAAACGCTGCTGGATCTGAAATACCTGCTGATGGAGGCTGGGCAAAAGTTAGTGGAACCTTATTTATGCCTGCAGGAGCTAATGGAGATTTCAGAGTTCCCCCCTTCCTGCTGACCATCGACGACCCTCGTGCGGTCCAAGGAGGGTCCCTGAAGGGCTGCCCGGTCTGCGGAGGTTTGTGCTCTCTGCTCTCGTATCTTTTCGTGATGGCTAAGTTGCGTCACAGGTCTGGGCCACAGCATCTCCAACTGCCCGAAGCTGGAGGACACGCAGCGGCGGCAGATGGCGTCGCACAGATCGAACGTCGATACTGGCGGCTACTGATACTTGTCTTGATGTACATTACCTGTTGCGTATTGTTTTCGATCGGCTGGGGCAGGCGCGTGTCGCGGGCCCGGCTTCACTTGACGCGTGTTGTTGTGTGACTCGGAAACTGCATTTACCACCGTCTCTACGCTGTGTACGACGACCGCGACGCGCCCTGGAATGTGGATTCGGCCGCCCGCAGCGTATTTGGGGACACAGGGGCAATAATGAATGCGTCTGGCGGCTGTCAGTCGGCGCCTGACATGGACCCACGAAACGAAACGCGTCGCGTCAGTCACGTTGACGACCACCACCCAGCATTGTCCCTTCTGCTCGCTCTGCCACTCGCCGCCGAATATCTTTGTTTCTGTCTGCTCTGCTTGCTTACGTTCACGACTACGATACATCTACCAGTCAGTCGCAACGCTTTCCACGTCGTTTGACGCGTCGAGCAGCTCAACGTCGCGTCTGCGCAGCATAATATCCAGAACCCACGCCGCTCGTGTACAACACTCCCTCAGCCCTAGATGTCAGCGCCGCCCCGGAGACCAGACGTCAAGAAGAAGTTGGTCGTGGTTGGAGACGGTACGCTGGACCATGCAGCACGATGCGATCGAGATCGTGCTTGATGTACCCCTAACACACAGGAGGATGCGGCAAGACGTGTCTGCTCATTGTCTACGCGGAGAACCGCTTTCCCGAGGTGCGGCTCCTCTTGTCTAAGTCTGCTCGCGTGCTGAGTGTGATTAGGCTTACATCCCCACCGTGTTTGAGAACTATGTGACGCAGGTGCCGTACGAGGGCAAGCTCGTCGAGCTTGCGTTGTGGGATACGGCGGGCCAGGAAGAATATGATCGATTGCGACCACTTAGCTACCCCGAAAGCGACGTGATCCTGATCGTTTTCTCAATAGACTTCCCCGTCAGCCTTGCAAACGTGCAGGACAAGGTGAGTGTGCCACCCAGTCTCGGCATGCCACTCAATTCATTATCACGCGCTGGTACCTACATAGTGGTATCCTGAAGTTGCACACTTTTGCGAGGGCACACCGCTCATCCTCGTCGGCACGAAAATCGACCTGCGACGCGACGATCAGACGCGGCGGATGCTGAGCGCGCAGGGCCAGACGCCGGTCACGTCCGAGCAGGGGATGGCCGTGGCGAAGGAGATCGGCGCAAAGTACCTCGAGTGCTCCGCAAAGACGGGCGTCGGCGTCCAGGAAGTGTTCAACGCCGCGCTGAAGGAGAGCATGCGCGGGAAGTGGGTCAAGCGCGTGCGGAATCAGCGGTGCGTGGTGCTATGATGGGCGCGGTGCTTAGGTTTGGCTTGGTATAATATACGGTCTGCTCTCGTCTCTCGCATCGTCTTTGGTATATAGCCGTAATATCTCCCCTTTTCTGCGTCACCTTCTACAGTCACTATCGCCGGCACGCAGCAACACATCAAGCATCCGACATGTCAACTCAACTCTTGTATCGTTCGGGTTTGGATTGGGACGCCATGCGCCGCGCGGCGGTGACAAATGTGTACACCAGGAAGAGGAAGGCAGCGAGCACCGCGGCTGCTGTGCCGGTTTCGACGTACGGGAGGTGGTTCGGGTTCGCTACTGGGATGCGCAGGGTCTCTGCTCGGGGTGTGTTGGGCGCGTCGAGGGACGGGTGTATAGGGATTATGGACGCTGCAGTGTAAGAGTCTTTCATGGACGAGTCAGTGCTATCGTGTGTAACTGCGATTATCCGGCGAATAAGTACAGAAATTCCTCGGACGAAGGGGGTGACTGACTGTGGCAGCGCCAAAATACGTCTGGCCATGGGATAGGAATGTCATGGTAGCCAGATGGAGACGGGTTTCCGTATCGTGCGTGGAGGGGGACTTGGACTGAAAGTACCGAGCCTTCCGTGCGGGCTTTCTTGGTAGTCACGTCAAGCGAAAGCGTCTGGCCCTCTGGTGAGACTGCAGAGACCGGCAATTCAACATCTAGCAACCCTGTCAGATTGAAAGAATAAGAGTCTGCTTGCTGGTCCACCAGCTCATATGGATCGACGAAGACGTCGGGTGGAAAGACATGTGTGACGTGCAGTGTGCAGTGGGTGTCAAGCAGCGCGTCCCCCAGCCGGACATTGGTGGTATAAGTTGCGTGAAAGCTTTGCTTGGGTTCCAAAGACGAGATATACGAAGCTGCCATCGTTCCAGCGTAGTAAAGCACAATGTACTCAGTGGAATGCCTTTGGTTAACATGAGATCGAAAAAAGATCTCGTTGGCGGTAAGGCCCGACGCGATACTGTGGAAAGGCGCAATGCACTATCATACTGTCCCAGATTATATACTCAGCACACCGTATTAACGCAGACAGCGGATCGTAAGATACAATATACGGCATGGTCAATAAACATCACTATACCCCATACGCTGCAGCCATATTAGCGTCTCCGTTTATACATCCCTCCCTCTCGTCTAACACACCATTTAGCCGACCATATCAATACACACCAAGAACAAAAACTCACCCAGCTTCCTTCTCCACCTCTTTCATTTTCTCCCTCTGCAAATCCCGCGCCCGCTCATTGATGTCCGCAGCCTCTTGCGTGTCCGGGAAGCCGATGTCCCAGTACCCAGGCGGCGTGCGCGGCGCCGCCCAGTGGTGCCGGTGCTTTGAGATCTCGTTGCGGTGCCGACTGGTGCTGGGCGTCGCGGGGAGGGGCTGGTCGTTCCACAGAGGAGGGGCAGGGCGCGTGGGGAGGGGCCCAACGCCTTCGTAGTACTGCGGGATGGTTAGAGGTGGTTGGGAGGGGCAGGGAAAGCAGGAAGTGCACGCACGTCACGACAGCACTCGCAGTCCCCGCCCTTCAGGTGTCTTCGTTCTTCTTTGTTACGAACGACGGCGGAGAATTGATAGTTGACGCCTCCGTTTTGCTCGGTGTTGATCTCGAAGAGGGCGTTGATGGTCGTGTCGGCGTCGCTGTACCGGGTGTCAATGATACTCTTGCTGACGCACGAAGTGGTGCTTACGCTGGGGTAGACGGCTGCTCCTTGCCTTTCACCGTTGAGCCAGACCCCGCAAATCCGACGGATGACGAAGTCTTCTTAGGTTTTGTGGGTGTGTTCTCCTGCTCGCGGGTCGTGTCCGCCAGCGGTCGACGTTTCGTTGGAGTACTGTATACCGGCTGCTCATGCGTCGATGCTTTCCTGGGGCTGGGGGTCCTGCGACGAATGGCCTTGGCATCCTTGATAGGCGTCGAGCAGTCCACAGCCTCTATTTCGGAGATGCGCCGCTTCTTCCTATTGCTCTTGGCTACATCAGAGCGGAGGTATGCGTTCATGTCAAAGGAAGAGGTGGGTTCTGGAGCTGCGCAGACGGACATAAGTAAGACTGCACTAGCGGGCGAATGGCAGAGCGTACCTTGGGAGTCATCTTCCGTAGCGGACGAAGCATCGCTCAAGTCATCGAGGAGCTCCGTAACATCCTCCTCTGGCTTGGGAGGGTTGACCAAAGTCTTATCCGGCGTATCTGCACGCCGGTTATGCGACATCGCTTGGCGGATTGGGAGCATACTCACCTTCTGGGACGTCTGCGCCTTTCTTCGGAGACTTCACCCCATTCTTCACCTGCTCCTTGCGCCTCCCGCGCTCCTTCCTCACAAAATGCCTGGCCCGCTTATCATCTTCGAACAGCCACTGCTTGAAGTTCTTCCACTTCTGATAGTCGGACTTGTACCTCGCGGCAGCGCGTTCCTTCACGCTCAGGAGAGCATCGTATTTATCTTGCAGCTGCTTCAGCTGATTCTGAAGCGCGGAGATCTGGGATGACGACGAGGCCTCTGGCTCGGATTCCGTCTCTTTCTCAGACGACTTATGAGCCCCAGGACAAATGGGGCATCGACACGCGCGGGTATCTAGCTCTCCTGCAGCAATAAGAGCTTGAACTTCGGCATAGTTATTGAAACCGAATGCAATTGCTAGTCCGTTTATCCGTTGATGCGCGCCGAAGAGGTCTTTCCGCAATTGATCGTTGGCCCAGGACAGACGATCAGTCTAATCAGAGGTCAGCTAACGAAACTTTTCCAAGTCTTAAAGACATACCTTCTCTTTGTACAATTTCAGGTCGGTCTGCAATTGCTTGTATCGGTCCATGTGTGGCAACGCGGAAGCAAGCAGCGGCCATGCGATCGAAGGAATACACGACGCGTTACGTAAGGAGATCATGTGATCGAATTTTTGCCCTTGCCGGCTTGCAGAATATTGCATTATATTTTGCATTTTGCACTTTGCAGTCTGCTCAAGTCTTTGGTCGCTGTCTGCGTCGAATTCCGCTTGCTACGACGCCAACATGCCGCGCGGTATTCTTCTCACCTCGAATTTGCCCCAGTTGCAAAACCTGATCAAACGGGACCCGGTCGGATATCAGGAAGAGTTCCTGCAGCAATGGAATCACTACAACAGCATCCGCCAGATATTCCAGACGAGCCCCGACGAGCAGGCGAAGCACTTTCGCGAACTTATCTCGTTTATTGCTCAGGTAGCGCCGTGCTACCCCAAGGAAACCGCCGACTTTCCCTCACATCTCTCGTCTCTTCTTCTCGACAGCCATGCCATCCTTTCGCCGGACTTGCGCAAGAATCTGGTGCAGAATCTGGTTATGTTAAGGAATAAGAATGTTATTACCTCCATCGAGTACGTGTTATAACTGTTACGGTGATATTGCCTCGCTGAAATGGCTTCGATAGATTGCTGCGTACACTTTTCCCCTTGCTGCCTCGCACCACCTCGTCGACCCTACGAGCCTCGATTCGTAACACCATATTATCTGATATCCGAAATGCCAACACTCCCTCAAAAAATCATAAACTCAATCGGGCGGTGCAAGCGATGCTCTTTGGTATGGTGGAGAAAGGCATGGAAGCCGAGGTCGTAGGTGATAAGGGAAAGGCCAAAGCAGTAAAGCCCTCCAGTGATGGCTTGGGAAATAACGGGGATGAAGCAATGTGGGCTGTGGTCCTGACGACGGAACTGTGGAAGAAGGGGATCTGGTATGGACGAATTTTTTCCTGTGCCTGTGAGTTGGGTTGCTGACCCTGCAGCAGGAACGACTCCAATTGCGTGTCGATCATAGCATTGGGCTGCTTCCACCCTGTCGTCAAGGTCCAAAGCGCGTCCATCCATTTCTTCCTGGGCAGCGAGGACGAACTGTATGAAGACGAGGACGAGGATGCTGTGCGCGACGTTCTCGAATGTATGCGCTCGTTTTACTGAGGACATCGTCAGATCCCCGACCCAAAGTCCTTGCAACACCGACGAGAGATCAACAAGAAGACTCGTAGCGGCGAGAAGAAGCTTCGAAAGACGCTAAAGCAAATAAAGAAGGTATAACTATGCTCTCATGCACAGACCACCTCCAGTCTGACCGTTCATTAGAAAAAACATCACAAGGCCGCAGAGAATAAAACCAACTTTCCGGCTTTGCAAGTTCTCAACGATCCGCAGACCTTCGCCGAAAAGCTCCATGATTCGCTAGCCCGTCACGACAAGCGCTTCTCCCTGCCCCACAAAATTCTAATCATGCAACTCCTTTCCCGCGTTATGGGCGCGCACAAGCTCTGTGTGCTGTCCTTCTACACGTACATCGTCAAGTACCTCACGCACCACCAGCTGCAGATCACCGCCATCCTCGTCGCACTTGCGCAGTCCGTGCACGACCTCACCCCGCCGGACTGCCTCACGCCGGTTGTAAGGAAGCTCGCGCAGGAATTTGTACACCCTGGTGTGGGAAGCGAGGTAATCGCCGCCGGCTTGAATTCGATTAGGGAGGTATGTAGGAGGCAGCCGTGGGCAATGGAGGAGGATCTCCTCGGAGACTTGGTGGAGTATAGGAAGAGTCGGGATAAGGGCGTTATCGCTGCTGCGAGGGGCCTTTTGCAGCTTTATCGGGAGGTCAATCCAGGGATGCTGAAGAGGAGAGAACGGGTGCGGGTCTTCTTCTGTGCTCCACTGCGCACCTTGATTTAACACACAACAGGGTAAAGAAGGCTCGAAGGCCATAGGTTCCGGCGCGCAGCCGTTGCCCTACGGTCACAGTTCGAAGCCTGCCGAGGACATCGAGGATCTTGTGGTACGTACATTTCTGACCTATAATAATTAGCGCTCCTCAAACCTGCCGCAGCTTCTCGAAGACCACTTGCGCGCCTTACGCCGCGAAGAGGGCGTCGAATCAGGCGACGAAGGGGAAGAGGTTGACGAGGATGACTGGAAGGGCTGGGATGTCGAGGAAGATTCCTCGGAGGATAGCTCGGATGGTGAGGGGTGGATAGACGTGGACTCTGACGGGGACGAGAATATAGAGGTCAGTGATAGCGAGGACGAGCAGGAAAAGAAGGCTGCGAAGGAGGACGCGAAGCCATCGCAAGGTGACGCTCCAACGCCTGCTCCTGAAGCTGGACCAAGTCGCGTGTCCAGCTTGGCCACCACTAAGGTAAGGGTCTGATCTCCCATTCGCCTTATCTCATACTCAGACCTGTACCAGATTCTTACTCCGGCCGACTTCGCGTTACTCAATGACCTGCGACGACAAGCGGCTGCATCAGCAGTCGAATCTGGCTCGGGAGGCAAAGCCGCCAAGCGCAAGCTCGCCGCGCTCGAGAAGACCAAGTCCACCGCAGCACAGACCGGCAACCTTGACTCGACAGCGTTCATCTCCGAGCTGGACATCATCGGCCCGCGCAAGAAGAGCAAGGCGGATTATGCAGAGCGCATCGCGAGCATCGAGAAGGGCCGTGAGGGCCGCGAGAAATACGGGAGCTTGAAGGGGAAGAGGAAGAAAGAAGTGGGGAGTAGCAGTACTAATCGGGAGAAGGCCAGAAATAAGCCGATTATGATGATATTGGGGAGTGGGAAGGTGAGGGGGAAGAAGAAGGCGAGTTTGAGGGAGAAGCAGCAAAAGCTGAGGAAGCATATTGACAAGGGGAAAAAGGCATACCACTGAGGAATTATACGCGGTGTGCTGCTATCTTTGTACATGTATTGACACACTCATTCTGGTGGAATTATACGTACTGTTAGAGGGCATTACAACAGGTCCTTGCTGGCACGGATGGCCATATCATATCCGAGTGCAAGATGCGAAAGTCTCGCATCGACTACGAAACCCTGCAATATCGTCAATTTCATCAGCACCTGAAAGGTCAAGTACAAAGACCAGGGTTGAACTCACCTTGCCCTCGTAGCCTGGTGCGGTACGTGAAATGTTAGCATTGTGAGATACACTAAATTATGTATTTCCCCCACCTTTGAGCTCTTCATGAAGCTTGGCCAACTCGACAACCCTCTTGACAATAAACTCGCCTTCGTCAAGCTTCTGGTCGGGGGTCTCCAACTTGTCCTCGAGAGTTACACGAACTACTACGAGCTTCATATTTGCTGTGGTCATACCTACAGGACCCAACGGTGTCAGTGGTTCCACGGCGGCTGCTGGAGTGGTTCAGCTCGCCTGGATCGCAAACCTGCAGAGGAGAGGACTCGACAATGGTATCCCCCTTGTATCCGGTCTCTTCCTCGAGCTCACGTATGGCAGCCTGCTCTGGAGTCTCATCCTCGTCAATCAGACCTATATGGGAGTCAGTGGATAGCTAGTATGCGGAAGCTTCGCCTGCCCATACCTGCGGGAAGTTCTGCACTAGTCGGTTAGAGACATGAGTGGTCCCGTAAAAGCCTTCAAGGAAGTGGGGAAAAACGTACCGACTACGTAGCTATTAACCGGGGGACGGAATTGCTCGATGATAACTGTAGATGGCGGGAATGCGTTCGTCTTCGATTTGATAATGGACAAGATCGCGACCGCTGGACGAGATATCTGGCTTAGCCCTGCGGATTCGGACAATAGGTTGAGACGAACCGTCTATCCCAGAGGATCCTCGGGTCTTCCGTTCAGCACATTCCCAGGTCCGCTACATGGTGATGAGTATTCATCGAACACATTCTGTAGCCTCAGTGTATGCGTACATCTTTGCCAGTCTGGTCCTTCCAGTTGATTCGCTTCAAGGTTATCCATCTACCCAAGGCATGTTAGACTGAACCGGCGCATCGACGACAACGCTAACTTGGCTTCCGATGCTGAGAGCTCTTCGGTCGACACAACGCTGGCAGAAGGCATCTTGGGTCGCAAAAAGTGTCTAAGATTGCAAGGTGCTTTGGACTTAGGACGGAAGAGTCTGGAGGGCCGAAAGCCTGCACTGGTGGCAAACATAGAGTTCTAAGTTGATGACGTCACGCGTCGTATATCGAGAGGTATATTTCCTTCCGACGCGTACAAACTTCAAAAGATCACGTATTATACCAGAGCGTGAATTCGACAACATGCAAGGACGAGGAACGACGAAGACAGCGAGACACGGCGCATACAATGAGTCGCAGTTCGTAAACACATAAAATTACCATCCGGACATGAGAAGCCATGACTCGAGGATTACAAGGGAGAGACTACGCAGGCGGGGATCAGTGGGAGCTGGAAGATAAAGACCATCATAACGCACCATACACGGGATGGGCGCATGCAATCGAGCATGTGCATATGGCCGCTGTGTCGCGGTTTGGGTATTTACAAGCAGGCGTCCAGGCCAGATAGACTGCTAGTTTAGTAGCGCAACAATGGGGTTCTGTATGGCCTCATCAGTGACTAGCGTACACAAGAATTCGATGTCAAACGTACAATCATGAAGCAGGCACTGCTTCGGTAGCCGTTGTGGCTGGAGTCTCTGCAGCGGGAGTCGAGGGGCTCTCACTAGCAGCCTCTTTCTGAGACGCGCTGCCTCTCCCTCGTCCCCTTCCGCCGTCGCCGCGACCTCTGCCACGACCAACACCCCTTCCTCTACCAGGGGAGGTGGGAGACTGTGGCTCTCCCTCAGTTTTGGCTCCGCCGTTGGATGCCTGTTTGCCAGAGGGAGGAACCTTCTTCCCGGAGTCCCACTCCCGAGTCTGGAGCTTGTCCATCTTACGTTGCGCGTTCTGTTCACGCGCGCGATCGACATGCTCTTGGACCTTCTTCGTTCTGGCAAGCCTGGCGCGTTCCGCTTCTTGTGTCTTCTTGAACGCGTCCTCATCTGCTTTTACGTCCTAGGCGGAGCGTCCAATGAAGTCCTGCCGATAAAACGAAGTAACTTACCGCTCGACGCTGCTTGATCTTCTCGTTCTGTTCCCTGATGCGTACCATGCGTTGAGCAAGCTCATCTTCACTCAGCTTGTCCTTTATGATGCCTCGTCAAGGTTCAGTCAGAAGGCTATTAGATCATCACTTGCCCTCTGCGCTCCGCCAGTCTTGACGCGATCTGGGTTTACATAGGGCGTCTTCTTCTCTTTCTTCTCCTTACCCTCAGCTTCCGCCTTGTCCTCAGCTTGCTCCTCGGCGGGCTCCTCGCCTGCAGCTTGTTCTACTGGTTTCTCCGGGGTTGTTTCCATAGACGGCTTCGATGCCCCAGCCTGTGGTTTAGCATTGCCCTGCTCGGCAGGCTTGCCCTCCGCTGTCTCATCTATGCGTAGATTCTCTAGGCCCAGTGAATTGGACATGGTCGACGACGGCGAAGATGAAGAGCGAGAGCGGGATGGACTCCGGGGCTGGGACTGGCCAGCCGTGCGAAGAGCCGAGAACCTGATTTAGAAATAGATTACAGCCTATTTATTGCATCTCTGCTGCAGTCCGTTAACTATCGCCCATACATCGATTCCACTTCAACGCCGTCCGCAATGTCGCTCTCGAAAAAACTCAGCATTACTGACCTCGACCTCAATGGCAAGCGCGTTCTCATTCGCGTCGACTTCAACGTCCCCATGCAGGACGGCAAGATCACGAACCCGGCGGTGAGCGCTGATCTGCTCAGGGTTGGACGTGAGCGTACTGATTCATCGGGATCGTGGAAAGCGTATCGTCGCTGCTTTGCCCACCATTAAATATGCCCTCGAACATGGTATGATACAAGTCTGATGAAATGCGGAATACCGAGGCTGATGTCCAAACATAGGCGCAAAGACAGTGACCCTCATGTCCCACCTCGGCCGACCCGACGGCAAGGTCGTCGCCAAATACTCCCTGGAACCCGTGTCCAAAGAGCTTGAGAAGCTGCTCCACAAGCCCATCACCTTCGTTAAGGACTGCGTCGGTCCCGAAGTCGAGCAAGCCGTCAACTCCGCTTCCCCCGGATCTGTCATCCTGCTCGAGAATCTGCGGTTCCACATCGAGGAGGAGGGCTCGGTCAAGAACAAGGACGGCACCAAGACCAAGGCCGACCCGACCAAGGTCAACGAGTTCCGCGAGGGCCTGACCAAGCTCGGGGACGTGTACATCAACGATGCCTTCGGTACCGCGCACCGCGCCCACTCGAGTATGGTGGGGGTGAAGCTCCCGCAGCGCGCCGCTGGCTTCTTAATGAAGAAGGAGCTCGAGTACTTTGCGAAGGCCCTTGAGCACCCCGAACGGCCGTTCCTGGCTATCCTCGGTGGCGCCAAGGTATCGGATAAGATTCAGCTCATTGATAACATGCTGGATAAGGTACATCCTAGTCCTTAACACCTTTCGCGCTGATTCTAAATGCAACAATTATTTCAGGTCGACTCGCTCATCATATGTGGCGGAATGGCCTTCACCTTCAAGAAGACGCTCAACAACGTCTCGGTAAGAACCTAGTTTGTCATGCCTTGGTGCTAAGATCGAATCTCTATTCGGTCGTAGATCGGTAACTCCCTCTTTGACGAGCCAGGCTCCCATAAGGTCGGTGAGCTTGTGAAAAAGGCCCAGGAGAGAAAGATCAAGATCGTGTTCCCCATCGACTACGTTACCGCCGACAAGTTCGATAAGGACGCGAGGGTAGGTTTTCCTATTCGCTCCATGGTTTCTGCATTATCAACCCGAAGCCTCTAAACAGACTGGTGTTGCCACGGATGAGGAAGGTATCCCGGACGGATGGATGGGCCTCGACGCCGGACCCAAGAGTCGTGCTCTGTACAAGGAGACCGTCCTGCAGGCAAAGACGATTCTCTGGAATGGGTAAGTATCATTCGATGACTGTCATCGCTCATATAGCATCTGACGGCTTGATTATCATGAAGTCCTCCGGGTGTCTTCGAATTCCCGGCGTTTGCTGAGGGCTCAAAGGCACTCCTGGATGCGACCATCGAGGCTGCCCAGAAGGGCTCCACTGTCATCGTGGGTGGTGGTGACACTGCCACTGTCGTTGCACAGTACGGTGCCGAGGACAAGCTGAGCCACGTTAGCACGGGTGGTGGTGCCAGTCTCGAGCTACTCGAGGGAAAGGTTAGTGTTCTCCGCCAGCCTTGTGTGCAAAATGAACCGCTCATTCTTTGCTTTAGAGCCTGCCTGGCGTCGCGGAGCTCAGCGAAAAATGACTGCAGAGGCCAGCGGCCTTGTAGAAGTCCTGGGGGATGTTTTGTATGCTATAGAAGAAGTACCAAGGAAGTTATCATTATAGAGTAACGAAAAGAAACTGTACAACAAATATCAATATTGTACCTTTGGTTCCTTTGCTCTGTTGCTGCTTCAGGTTGGAATAGACGTAGGGGCTCTCAACACTCCTGCGTCGGTGTCCGACTCCAAAGGACTGCTGGCGGGACCTGGGTATATGTGAGGAAAATTCCGAAGAGACTCAGAGGGAAAGGCGATCACGGTACCTCCACGTGACCTTACGCGAACTGAGAGGCGTACGCGACCAAATGCTTCCGCTTCCTGCCACCGTCGCGATTGATCCGTATCCTCCTCGCTGTCGTCGACGATGTCGACCCCTAAAAACAATCTGGAGGAATACAGGCGACGCGCCCAAGCCAATGCTTCTGTCGTCGTCACCGTGCAGACCGCTGCGTCGAAAGTCTGCACTTATTCGAGCACGTATGCTGTAATCCTTTATTGACCGGTGCTCTGCAGACCTCGAAGTTCAAACCTGCTAAATCTATTGAGTCTGGGTCTTTGTCGAATGTATCAGGTATGTGGTCAAACTTCGTCTGCTCAATGCCAGAGCCTCACGTTTGCTTAGCACGTCGGCCGGTGTCAGGCTTACCTTCATTCTCTACGCCTAACTTCGGCAAATCTACATCTGCCCTCTCCGGTCTAACTACGCCTCTCTCACTAGGGCGCGATATCATTGACGTTTCGTCCGACGAGTCCATGTCTATTGAATCCGGCGGCAGCGGCCCCTTGAAGCGTTCTTCGTCCGACAATTCTTTCTACGACCCGTCCTCCTCGACATCTAAGCGCGTTCGGAAAGATGTTTCTTATTCTCTAGCTGCTGAGGACAGTAACAAGGAGAATGTGCGAGGGGACACGCCCAACGTTGTCTCGCAGGAGCAACGGCAACATCGACTTCAGGGCTATGGCGCTCAATCAAGTCCTGGAAAACGGAAGCAACAGAGCGCAAGGGGGGCCCTGGTGAAGGCTTACCATCTACCGCGAGCTCCTGGTGCTTCGACTGCAAGCTCTACCAAGCCTTCTCAGAGTCCCGTGATAGATGAAGACTTGTCCTCAGTGGGTGATGGTTATAAACGCCGTACTCTTTTAATCTAACGCATTGTATCAGAAATCAGAGGAGGAATTGAGAAGACTACTTATGTACAATCAGGCGAAAGCTTTCGAGGTTGGCCAGGACATCACGAAGGTCGAGACGGGCCAAGAGAAATTCTTCGATATCTATACCCTGAAGGCCCACAAGTACGTAAACTGAGGTACAATCGTGCCTATTGATACTAACTTTCCTACCGTCATAGGCGGATCCTCGAGGATAGATTAGTGTCCATACAAGTCGCTATAGACAGGCTTAAGACAGCGACAACCCCATCCTTCATGCACCCACTCTCCTCAGAGATTTCTTCCGCATTTACTGCACCAGGCGTACCATCGTCGTCCTTCTCATTCAGCGACTCCGCAACGTCATCCGGGGATGAGCCTCAGCGATTCGCGCAATTGTCAAAACCTGGAGCATCCATATCTCGCGCTGCTGTCTCGTCTACATATCAGCTGACCGACAAGACGACAGCTATGATACAGGAGGCTTTAAGTGTTGAAGAAGAAGAAGACGTCGCAAAAATGTGGAATGCCTTTGGCGACTTTCCGGTGCACGTTGTCAGTGATGATAACCGAGCTCGAGCGGCTTCTACTTCCGCAGTCCCTGCACCTGCCACTGTCTCGAGAGCATCGGATCGGTCGGTCTCTGACTCTGCAATTGTCCCTCTTTACGACCGAGAGCCTATCACGGATTCGCCGTACACGAAAGAAATCATGGCGAAGCTTTCGTCCGTTTTCGGTATGAAGACCTTCCGGCAGAATCAGCAGAAGGCTATCATCACCACCATGGATGGTAGAGATGTTCTCGTGCTTA
This sequence comes from Gloeophyllum trabeum ATCC 11539, assembly GCF_000344685.1. NCBI lineage: Eukaryota > Fungi > Basidiomycota > Agaricomycetes > Gloeophyllales > Gloeophyllaceae > Gloeophyllum > Gloeophyllum trabeum. Next base: position 2,606,561 of record NW_006920412.1, on the reverse strand, counting down.
TGCCAACCGGAGGCGGGAAGAGCCTGTGTTATCAACTCCCAGCTATATGTCAGACGGGCAAGACGCGGGGCGTGACTTTCGTGATATCTCCTCTCCTTGCCCTGATGAGCGACCAAGTCCAGTCTTTGATGCAGAAGGGCATTGATGTGGTTTGCTTCAGTTCCGACCAGTCGGACGAGACAAATACCGAGGCGTGGAGAAAGCTGACAGGGAAAAGAAAGCCAGCTCTGGCCTATGTCACGCCCGAGAAGCTGGAGAGTAGCGACAAGATGCGGGACACCATGCGCAGGTTGTATGACAACAAGGAACTTGCACGGTTCGTTATCGACGAAGCTCACGTCATCTCATCCTGGGGCAGGAATTTCAGGACGGCTGTAGGTGCATGCTCTTCACCGGGTTTCGCAGGCTCTGACTTTCGACACGATTAGTACAAGCACCTGGACCGTCTGCGGCGTGATTATCCTGACGTGCCGATTATGGCTTTGACTGCGACCGCCAACAAGAAGACACGTAAAGACATAATCGATAGACTAGGCATCGGAAACTGCGAGGTCCTCCTTCAATCCTTCAATCGACCGAATCTCCATTATACTGTGCGGCACAAGCGGAAGGGGAAACTTGGTATTGAAGATATGGCGACTTTCATCAAGTCTGAGCACCCGAATGAGACCGGCATCATATATTCCAACAGCCGCGACAAGTGTGAAGAGGTTGCCAAGGAGTTGAGGGAGAAGTATGGTTTAAGGGCGAAGCATTTCCACGCGAAAATGCATAATGAGGATAAAAGACGGGTCCAGAAGGGCTGGCAAGATGGCGAGTTCGAAATTATCGTCGCCACGGTACGTGCTGTTGCAGAGACATAGGCATCACGTCTGAGATCCTTCGCTAGATTGCCTTTGGCATGGGTATTGATAAACGTGACGGTACGTTAATGGTAATGCTCTGTATTCCGACATGCTACAGCATGCTTCTGCAGTGCGATTTGTCATTCATTATTCACTCTCCAAGTCCCTGGATGCGTGAGTTCTACAGGGCTGAGTATGCGGCTACCTATTGACAATTTCTCAGCTATGCGCAGGAAACCGGGAGAGCAGGTCGAGATGGACAACCGTCGGACTGCGTTCTCTGTGCGTCCCATGCCGCTAATTTCCCGACTTGGGGCAGTCTCATCCTTCATCCTGCAGATTATGGTAGTTCAGACGTGAACACCCTGATAAACCAGATACGCGGCGACGAAGATCTATCACAGGAAGATAAGCGGCTCCAAATAAATGAAGTGTGGCAAATGGCATATTACTGCTTGAACGATGTGGATTGTCGTCGAGCGCAATTACTGGCGTTCTTCGATCAACCTTTTGACCCTAAAGACTGTGACGCCTCTTGTAACAACTGCGTCGAACCCAAGGAGTTGAAGCAGGAGGACGTCACTCGTCAGGCTACGAATGCAGTCAAATTGCTGCAATCGATGCTCGAGCGAGAGGCGCATATAACTCAAGCATTGTGCGTGAACACCCTCCGGGGTAGCAAGTCGGCGGAAGTCACGAAAAAGGACTTTGACAAGTTACCTCTACACGGCTCCGCGGCTGACATGCCTATGAATCAAGTTCAACGGCTATTCACCCTCCTTTACTGCTTGAGCGCCTTCGATATCCATACCGTATCGAATGGTAATTGGAATTATGAATATATGAAGGTACCCGTGAAATCCCTTCTGTACTGCCATTGCTGACTGCTACTTCACAGCTGGGTCCCAGAGCAGATGCCTTTATTCGGGGCAAACAAAAGGTCACAATGTCAGTGGCAGTCCGTTCAAATTCGTCGACGGCAGGAGGAAAACCGCCGCGAAAGAAACCCTCCCAAAAGTCTCGTTCTGCGTCTGCCGAAGAGCATGGCACCGAATTGACCTCCCATGACGACGACCCCATCGTAGAGGACGACTACAGTGTCGATGCTACTGATCTCACCATGATCGATGATGAGGTAGTTGAAGTTACACCTGCCCACGCAACCAGAGAGGCGCCCAAGCCCAGCAAATCAACTACCTGCGACCCTAACGAACGTTGTATCAAGGAGCTTCGTGATATTCGGAAAATGGTCAGGTTTTATAGCCCTAGTACAGGGTGTTCGTACTGACTACAAGCAGCTCGTCGAGAAGGAGAGTCTACAGTCCGAAGAAGAGGTATTAAGCGATGAATGTTTAGAGATGCTCTGCTTAACATCAATCAAGGGTACGACCAAATGGTATCTTTTCCAATCAGATTCCCACTTACATTGTATAGACTTTGGCGATTTTCGGCGAGTGTTATCGGAGACGTACGAGCCTGGGCTTGCAGAGATAAAGCGTCGCCGGTACGAGGAGCATTTCCTTAATATCTGCATAAATAAGACTATAGCGGAGGAGAACTCCTCTCGGTGAGAAGAGCTTGTATAACTCTTACTTGGGCACATCGTCTTATGCCGGTTCCAGTGCGAAAGGGGGTGCAAAGCTTATCCCTTTCGACGCGAACGATATGCAAACGCGGTATGCGTATGCCTCCAAACCACCTTCGACACGCAGTAGGCCAACATGAACTCTTTGCGTTAAGACTCCTTGTAGATAGAAAAGCCATTAACATTATATCCACATCTATCTTTATGCGCAGATGTATGATCAGGTACAGGATAAATAATGTATCATATGTATACGATGCTTATGCAGCAGCAGTAATCAAGGCAGGAGCCGCCTGGGCTTGTGGGATTTCGGTTTCTTCCGAAGCCGAGATGATATCATGAGAACCATCAAGGAAAATCCTGTTGCCCCTGTCCAGTCCAAACGCGAAGTTCGCGTTCAACTGAGTGTCCATCTCCCAATTCTCGCCCCCGAAGGTGTTGATATACTTGGTGTCATCCCACGTGCTGCACGCCCCAGCGGCATAGATCATGGGAAGGAAATGCTCCGGAGTCCTGTGAAGTTCTTTTAGATGGATCTATGGGAGAACGAAAGACACGTTGCTTACGGGTTACTCTTGAGGAAGTGAGGATGCTGCAGCAGTCTGGCCAAAGCATTGCCCAGCTGCGGGCCGGAGTTGCGATTCACGGACTCCCTCATGGAGGCAGCAAAGGCAGCCAGCTCGGGGTCGATTGGCTTTGTGCGCGTAGCCGTGTCCTGGTAGAAGATAATCCTGTGCCACGAAACGGTGTACAGGTTGTGGATGCCTCCACCACTGCCGATCAAAAGAATCTTGTCCGCCCTAAGAGAGCGGAGAGTAAGACCAACTTTGAGGTGGAACCACGGGTCGAATCTGCCATTGACAGACATGACCGCCATTGGGGGGCACTCGTGGTAGTCAGGGTACATCCTATGGAATAAGTTCAGGACTCGGAAAAACAGCACTATAAGACATACCATCGCATAGGAATCATGACGTCTTGATGCCAGATAGCCTTCGAGATTGGTTAGTCCCGTCGCCCAATTTCTGGAACGGTGAAGCCTTACCGTGGGGTTAAGAGAAACATTGAACCCGGCATCCTTCAGCTTGTCGTGCACTCTTTCAGCCAGTTTAGTGTCAGCATTGATCTGGTAGTCGCTGTACCACTCTGTTCGTTTCAATTAGCGCGATTCACTGCCTTATGCTGGGGATCAACTTACGAAGCACTTCAGGTGGCACGAAAGCGACAAAGTCTTTGTTAGGCCTGGGGTTATACGCGACTGTTCCATGTCAGCGTCGATCCCTGATAATTGCGATGCATTCACCTTCTATAGTGTCGAGCGGTGTCTCCCAGTGTGCAGCTGCAGGCGATACATTGTTAGAACTGAGATATCAATGTGTCGTCGAGCTAATGAACACATACCCATCCAAACAATACCATTGATACCCTCTTTCCTCGCGTACTCGCCAATCTTCTTGTAAAATTCGGTGGTTGGACATGGGTCCACAAGCATCCTAGGGGAGCCATGGGAGACGAAGAACGTCGCGAGTTCCTTGGGCATACTGCCTGAAGCTTCGAAACGAATAGAACAAGTGTTGTGTACCAGTCATAGCGAACCTCAACAGAGTTAAATACTACTTGCACGGGTGGGTAAGCCGAGTGAAGCCCTGTACGGATAAGTTGTGGGGCAGTTTGGCTAACGCCCACCTTAACCCTACGAAGGCACTTCCCCTGCTAGTGTTGCCGCCAATCCGGGTTGGTCCGGGTTGGTCCGCTCAGTCCGACCTGACGCAAGTGCCCGGGACCGACCCGATCCTCAGTCCGGTCTCCAAATGCAGCAGTCCAGGTCGGTCCCAGTCCAGTCCGGACTACAGTCTGGCCCTAGGGAGCCCCAAATGGGAATCAGCTCTGATGACTACTGATGAACTACAAGAAAACTGTAGTGACTACGTAAGTAAGCACTTCTAAGAGCCCATCACTACTGCACGTAATGGTCGAACTGGGAGATCTGGGTCTGCAGTCCGGACTGACCCACTTCGGGACCGGACTGTCTAATCAGACCGCAGAAGCGGTCCTGTCCGGTCACAAAAACAGCAGTCCGGTCTGGATGCGGTCTCAACCCGGACCAGCGGCAACTCCTGCAGTTGCCCTATATGGTAGTCGCATCTTGGTGTGGGTCGATCCGAGTCATCCGACTTGCTCGGGTGTAACTCGCGTGTAAGTAAGTCTCTTACTATGTAACGGCCCACGCACCGGCCCACGGTGGAGGCTAGCATGCTGAAGGGCGCAACTGACAATGGGGAGGCGCAACGCCACCGGATCGAGCGCGTTGCTTAATAAGCAAATTGTGGCTGAAGCGTGGTACAAGCCATTGACGGTGTGATTTCGCGATGGCATGGGTTATGGGACTGTTGCATATAAGCCTAGTAGTTGAATCAAGTATAATTAAGGGATATATGACTCTGGATACTTGCTCTGTCAACGCTCTTGCCCTATAAGATGCACCGGTCGAGTGTGACAATTTTGGGCTTGTGTCACACGATGGTCACATCACGTCTCCCCGCATGCAGCACGAATTTCTGTCGCAAAGTTATGGCTCAGCGCTTGACTTTCAGGCTTAGGTCAATTAGTAGCATCTGCAAGAAATGTACTTGTGCATGTTGACTCGTCCGTGCTTTTTTACTTCCTCCCATATTGAGTAAGATACAATCGGGATTCCACTCATTGAACATGAATTCCAGAAACTATGGACTAGACCACATGCCCACCGTCTTTCCTGAGCATTCTATGTAAAAATCATGTTCATAATCAGAGCATAGCTCTCAAAACTTTGCTCCAACTTTTCATCCCAATGTCTACCTCGGAGCAAACAAGGACAAACAACTCGCCGCGACATCCAGAATTGCGCCTCCCCACTGACAATGAAACGTACGACTATTGCTGCTCAGTATCCTACAAATGACTAACCTACGACCTGGACTTTTCTTGGAATTTATGCCCGTGGGCAAGCAGCCTAAGTGGATCTTTTAGCATTAGGGGTTCGGACCGACGGACGCAGTGTTCTCACCAATCTGGGTCGATCTCGGTCAGGATACGTATGCTGCGCAGGTGCTACGTGAGAACCGGGCGCCGTCCACCACAAGCATAAGGCTCACTGGATCTTTTTGGTCTCTTCCATTTCGTGGAAGACAACCCATCCTGATTTCGGCTTTCTCGTAAACAAAACGGAATCAGGATGTACGTGAAGAGGCTGAGGAAATCCAGTTGAGTGCGACTCAGAGAACGCTCAAGAAGATCCGTACGCACTATGTTGCCTCGGATTGAGCGGTACGTGCCATCGGCTACCCACCGTGCCCCGTTGCGCCAGTATCCGCTGACTAAACATTGGCGCAGTCGTTTCGCGTCACCTTCGCAGCTCTTCAATGGCAACCCGAAACGCTGCATGTACTTTTTAAGCTGCGACCTGATAGAGACAGCTCTGGACATGGCACGGAAGGACAACGCGTGGTTCTTGCACCACGACGAAGACTTGCCGTACTTGACGAAGGCGTTATATGCTGGTCAAAAGCATACATTAGTTTTGGTGATACTCAAAAAGCATGAATCGCTGCGTACTATTCAACAGCGTTAGATGGTCCTGTATGATGTACTCAGCCAGCGTACTCTGAGTTGGACCCCTATGCTTACCCCCTCTTCAGCCGTGAATTTTCTTCGTTCTAGCTCAGCCAGTGCGCCATCTGCGCCATCTGGAATGACGAAGACATTCTTTGGATAATGATTATCAAAACCGCTAGCCAAGCCGACTGTCTAAAACGGACACACCTGGACCGCCGTCATCGCCGCAATCGTGAGTATCTCTTCCCCACACTGGAAGTCCTTCGAGCTGAACAGCTGGGTACAAATAGTCAGAATGATAACATATCGCAGCACGGGAATCGATTCTTCACCATTCGTGCAATATTGACTTCCACTGGACATTCTGCCACCTTCTGTCCCACCTCGGTAAGAGCCCCACCATGGTCTACCATACCGGCATTCACGAGGCCCTCCAGTGCCCGCAGGACACTTTCCGCCGGGGGCGGCGTTACCCACTCGAATTTCATCAGGTCATCAATGCCGAGGGACTTGAGTTGCAGGATGGGGGTAGTCAGGTCAGTACGGGTGACCTCCGGAGGGGTCGTTTTCGTGAATGTCTTGATGACGTGATGCGGGTACAGGCGGTAGCATATACCTGGTGACGTTCGTCCTGCTCGCCCGGCGCGTTGGACAGCGGAGGCTAGTGAGGTTGGGACGACGGCAAGGGAAGAGAGGGTGGTTGTGGGATTGTAGGTACGCAGCTAGGCTGTCTGATGAGACATTACTCATTGTCTGCGGAAGGTCGTCTGGGACTGACCTTGACAAAGCCACAATCTACCACGTATTTGATGCCTTCGATCGTGATACTGGCCTGTTGAGCGAATGAGGCACTACATGTGGCGGTCAAAACAATTATTGCGTACTTCTGCGATATTTGTGGCTACGATAACCTTGCGGTACCCACGCTCTGCAGGCTGGAATACTCTCATCTGCTCCTCGGTCGTGAGACCAGCGTGTAGAGCAAGGAGAGTGAGCCGGGATGCGTTTCCCTTTCGTCTATCATTCACCACGAGCGAGTCAGCCAGCCATATGTAGAACCTGAGACAACTAACGTTGGTAGATACTCCGCCAGCTCTTCGAGACACCGATCGATCTCCTCACGACCGGTCAAGAAGATCAAAATATCTCCCGGACCTTGCTAAACGCGGTTGAATACTGAGCAAACCTGATCACTAAATACCTCAACATACCCTTGAATTAATATCCCAAGCCACTTCCGCGGCCTTTTTTACATAATCGGGCGTAGGCTCCTGAAGGTAGGCAACTTCAACAGGGTACATCCGACCTTCCAAGCTGAGAATGATAGCTTCATCAGGCCCGTTGTCTGCCCGGAAGTATTCCAACAAAGAGGAAGCGTCCAGGGTGGCGGAGGATACAATGAGACGCAGCGACGGTCTCTTCCGTCGAATCCTGTATCAAATGAGTCAGCGTGAGATGAAGAGAGGTGCGAGGGATCAGCACTTTTTCAAGATGCCGAGCAGCAGATCAGTGTAGACGCTCCGCTCGTGCACCTCATCTATCTTGATGTAACTCAATTGTGGCCAAGCTGGAAGCGGATTCGAGTGAACGCACCATGATAACGCTGTAGGAGCTGAGCAGCGGATCTACCAAGGCTTCGCGGAAGAGCATCCCGTCGGTCAAGTAGCGTATGCGCGTACGCTCCTTGTTGCTTACGTCTTCGAACCGGATGGTATATCCCACCTGCCGCAAGGGATTGAGAATTGCGAGGAACTGGAGCAATGAAGAAGATTTGCACCTCATCACCTAACATAGAGCCGACCTCAGCGGCGACACGCATAGCTACGGATGTCGCAGCGACGCGTCGGGGTTGCGTGCAAGCGATGACGTTCCCATCTTGTGCCCATCCTGCCTCGTATAGGTACTGCGGTAACTCTGGAGTGGCGTTAGGACACACCGCACGAAGTAGTTGCACGCACTTACGTGTGGTCTTTCCGCAACCAGTTTGACCGACAACTATGACCACGCCATAGTTCTCAATGCAATGCAACAGCTTCTCCCCTGAAGCTCATTCTGAGCCAGAAGTTATGTATGGGTCGTTTGGACGCTTACTGTGCTTGAATATAGGTAGTCTTTCTCGCTGCGCCTGGACAGAGAGCAGAGAGGACGAAGGAGCGTAAGAAACGATGTTCTCTTCAGCTTCGGAAGCGCGGTCAAACGTGCTGCCAGGACCCACTGTCCCTGGCTTCCAGAAAGTCAGCGGCGCCATATGACTTGTTTCAAGGACGGTAAAGTGTGGCTGTGGCAAAGACGCGCTGCTGACTAATGGGCACAGCCACCAAAGAGGATCGGCTTGTTCCTTCCCCGCGCCGCTCGCCACAGCTTGTCCTCCATCCGCCACCACTGACCTGCCGTCATGTCGGAACGTAAAGGTACGCCCGTTTGGCGTCTTGCAAATAGGAGCTGCGTCTTACTCTGGCTGTAGTTCTCAACAAGTATATCCCGCCCGACTTCGACCCGTCTCTCATCCCGCGGCGCAAGCAGCCCAAGAATGCCCAGCAGGTTGTCCGTCTTATGGCCCCGTTCTCTATGTATGTCTACGTGTGTACATCTGCTATAGCTCTCTAACATTCCATTTTCAGGCGGTGTAATACATGCGGAGAGTACATCTACAAGGGCAAGAAGTTCAACGCTCGGAAGGAGACGGTAGAGGGGGAGGACTACTATGGCATCAAGATATTCCGCTTCTACATTAAATGGTGCGTAGCATAGGCTCTCTCGTAGGAGTGAAACTGACGCGACGCAGTACACTATGTTCCGCTGAGATCACCTTCAAGACGGACCCGAAGAACACCGACTACGCAGCTGAGCATGGCGCCTCGCGCAACTTCGAGCCATGGCGAGAAGAGCAGGCCGTGGAGGAAGAGGACCGTCTGGCGAAATTGGAAGAGGAGGAGAGCAACCCTATGAAGGCGCTTGAGAACCGCACGATTGACTCCAAACGCGAGATGGACATCCTCGATGCGCTGCAGGACATCAGGGCGAAGAACGCACGATTAGAGCGGGTCGGGCAGTCAGCCGATATCGCGGCGAAGCTGCACATGGAGGAAATTGAGACGGAGGAGGATCGGCAGAAAAAGCAGCTTGAAGAGGAGGACGAGGAACTGGTTCGCCGTGTGTTTGCTAAGATTCCTGCGGAGAAGCCTGAAGACCCAAGTGCCCCTGTCATAACGCTCAAGCGTAAGGCCGATGGTGATGAGCCGAGCGTTGATAGCCTTGTCGCCCCTTCGACTCTGGCTTTGGTCAAGGGTAAAGCACCCCTGATTGGTGTATCGAAAAAGAGGAAAGGGGATACAAAGAATTCCTTGGGTATAAAAGTGAAGCATAAGAAGGTTACAGCATAATATTGGTGTTTGAAGCTGTGTCTTATGTATAGTTACCATAAGTTATTTGCATTCCTGTTTATTATGTCTAGGAATGGCCATTTACTGCATTCAATATTCATGAAACTTGTGGCTGCTGTCCAATTGTGTTGAGGAATCATCTGTTCATAGCATTATTATTCCTTCTTTAGTAGGACAGGAATAAGACATTATGTATGGAAATCTATTATATGAGAATTACTGGACAAAGAAGAAGAGGAAGATATGCTATAGAATGGCTGAAAGAAATGGTCTCCCCAAGATCACCAAGTGTGACTGAGCAATCCAGTTGAAGCCTTTCCAGCTGATTGCAGAAGAATAGATGCACCTCATATATATATATTGAGAGGCACAATGGCACAGTGTTGTGCGGGTTCGCAACTAGTTGACATCGGTTGCCGAAACTGTCAACCCGGCAACTAGTTTGGACAACCTTTCGGCAACCGAACCTGGCAACTGTGGCGCAAGTAGAGCAGGACTGTTAGGATACCAAGTACGGCTCCCTATGCCCTCAGTACAATAGTATTTCATGTATTATACATCTAATATAGCATCATTAGTCTCTTCTTCGATGTCCTCGTCCCCTTCAGCATCAAGATCAAGCAGTTCATAGACCTCCAGTTCGTCATCAAGACTCCTCCTAGCATTGCGGATATGGGAGTCGACCCAATAACTCTGCTCGAAATTGAACATATCAGATAGTTTTTCGTGGATTGATGATGGGAAAGGCTGTGTGTCCTCGGCACTTTCATCATCGTCGACCGCCTTGCCCAGTTGCTCCACAATTCCTCATAGTGCAGTCGACGAGCGGGAGGTAGGCTCTGACTCACCGGAATCTGAGCTACTTGATGTCGCGAAAGATGTAGCTCCCGCCGGGGTAGAAGATAGACCTGCTGAGGAACCTGGTGGCGCCAGGCCGGATACTGGGGAATTAAGAGATATCGAGTTGCTGGGGACTATGCTGGGCGGGGGTGTGGGGGCACCGGTAGCTGCAGTCTGAAATTGCCACTTGAGGCGGACATTCGACTGCTTCTGACGGTGCTCATCCTGTATGTACATCTTTAGTTCAGCTATATTTGTGAGATTTGCAGTCCCCATCCGATTGCGGAGTTTTGTCAGTATCAGGCTGAAGGTGCTGAACAGACGCTTGATGGATGCCGAGTTCGCACATATGGAAAGAATTCTGTGAGCAAGCTGAGAGAGGGGGGGCAGTGTAGTGCCCGCAAATGAAAGACCTTTGCAGACCTGGAGGGGGTCAGGACTGTGATGCTAAATAGCATAATCAAGTTACCTCAAGCCCCCAAGACAGATGAATGCGGCTCACCTCGGATACGGCCTGCACTTGTATCATTTCCGTATACTCCTGTAAATCTGAATATTGTCCCTTATTATCCAAGTAGTTGTCGATCTCGGTCTTCAATGTACTGCTAACAGTAGTGTCGGGATAGAAGTGATGCCAGAGATGATGGAGGAGGATTGCAATCCCCGCCCTTGTGAAAATGCGTATCTGCTTGAATGCTCCCGTCTTCACAAAGGGATTTAGTATGACAGTGGCAATAAACACGTCTTGATCTGTCTTTCCCCACCGTGTCTTGAGGCTGTTGATTACGACATGCTTCACTGCTTCATCTTCCACTGGCTGCTCCAGGTATTGCTTGACAAGGAACGCAAATGTCAGCAGAACTTCGTCAAGGCGGCAGTGCACCGATTGCGTGACGTTTGCCGCTATAGCAAGCGGCTGGAGATGGAATTTGACCCTATCTAACATTTTAGTGAGACATTCGCAGTGCAGAATGATGAAGAGTTATGGAGGCAGCAGCACGCACAGTGCGCCCTACACAACTCACCTGTATTGAGTGGATGCTGTAGCTACTGGTAAAGCTCATATGAACGACCCTTGTCATTAGGCAGCAGAGCTGCAGGGTTTATATACACTGTGGCCCATAGGCTGACTAAGCTATGTGGAATATCCATAATCCTACTGAGCTCCACCTATGATGTCACTGACCCACATGAGCTCCATGCCCTTGTACAATAATGGAATATACCAGAATGTTCCCGGGAGTTCCGGTACGTTCTGGTACGTTGTAGAACCTGGAAGCTAAGTCAGCGCCTAGTTCAACACAGAAGACGGAACTGACCGTGCGAGATGGTGCCAGAACAAGCCGTCACAGATAATAGGTACCATCTTGCGTGTTACCGCATGACTCTGCTCCGTACCGGATGCATAAAGGCAGGGATGTTCCACAAGAAGCTCAAGAGCGCTCTTCAGCTCCAAGAGTCGCTGGTAAGCCAGGAAATGGGCCATCCATCGTGTGATAACTGCGCGGATGACAGCCAGTGTCTGGCCCTCCCAGATACATTGCTGTATCTCGCGCAACAGACCGAGCAAGAATGTTTGTCCACGCAGCCATCTGATAACCTGATCAGCCTTATCGGTATAGTCCAAAAACAATGCTGAAGCGTTAAAATAGTCCCCGACAATGAGATTAATCTGAATAGATCAGTAAGTGCATATATTTAGAAAGGATAAGACAATTGCTTACCTGATGGGCGTCGCAATTGGGCCCAACAAGATGTGTGTCTGCAGTGACAACAGCCTTCCATGCAGCCCTGGAATCCCCACCGCAATCTGAAGTAATAGCTATGACAAGAATGCCCCAATCCTTTTCCACAATCTGGATAACTTCACAAATCATAGCTATCAGATTTTCTGCATTCTCCACCTTTGTCGTAGTATCATAGACTTTCACTGTATGTAGCTGAAAGCAATAGTAAGTAAGCAAAGCTGGGCCTGCTAAAGAATGAAAATTCATTGCTCACCTCCTGATTGACATTGACCATAAAAGGAACAAGGTGAAGCAGATTTACACTGCTCCATCCATCAGTCTCAAGAGTCCCTTCTTTGCCCCTACAGTGCTGCTGTGCACCTTCCTTGAACCCTTTGAGCGTCTCCGGGATCAACCAGTTTGTAAGAACTTTGTGAGATGGTACTTGCGTGTCGGGTATGAACTCCTCGATGAAGTCAAGCCACTCGATACTCTCAACCCATGTCAGAGACCAGCCTTGGGCTGCTGTGAGACGTGCCATATGGCAATTGAAGCGTTTCTGTCACTCCTCAGACCAAACACGAGTAGCAGCATCTGTCTGTGTGGAAAGGCCCATCTTTCGCCTTTTGGATGAATGGCTAGACCTTCTCCCCATATCCTTCCAGCCTTGAATAATGGGGCTGGGCAGCGGCGAGACACTTGACACAGACTCAGAAGAGGCAATTGTCAATGGAGCTGGGGAATTAGGTCGAGTCATGGCATACTGAGAAGTACCTAGTGACACGGACACATATGGGGAGGTGATGGCAGATTGTGTGTGTGGGGTACTTGTAGCTGCATTTGTAGCCCATGTGCTAATTATCCCTGGCTGAGAGTAAATCAGATTCTCATGAGGCACCTGAGGAATGGCAAAGCCTGGTAAGGCTGGCAGCGGTGCACTCATGCCTCCGGCTGGTCCCAGACCAGCAAACTGGGGCAGTGCGAGTGGAAAGGCACCATCCTGTTGACATTCAACAACACGACGATAGTGATTTCATCAAGGTGATTTGTCCAAAGCATCATGTATCTGGTGTGCCTCACTTCGAACTGCGAGGGGTTGCAAGTCGCAAGTCGACAGATGCACACGAAGTTGAGGCATATGACTAGACTGCCAACGAGACGCAGGAGGCAGAGTAGACGGTAATGACCACACTTGCATTGTACAGTCATGAGGACCGTTCGAATGCTAGTAGAAAAAGTACTCACACATATTCTCTATGTCAGCTCGTAATTTTCCCCAGCAGTGAGTGCTTGGCTGTCAGCAGTCTGCTCCTCTAGGACACGTCTGTTGAAGCATAGCTTGCACCAGACCTTAGCCTTTTCCTTCCGCTGGGTTGTGTATGCATTCTCGTGTTTCAGGGTAAGACCCGGGTGATCATAGAAGTAGTCACGAACCGCTGAGCAGTTGGAGGAGCTGCCCCCACTGGCCATGTAGGCCGGGGTGTCGAGGCTGGTACATTCTGCGAGGTATATGTAGGTGAGACGGAGAGCCGCACGAAGTAAGATCAATGGAGCAACAGCTTTTCTCCACCATGGGACCTATACTACATGAGATCTGGACAGCAACATCAAAGCAATATTTCCGCGTGTTATAAATTTGCTATCATACAATAGAGATGCCTCCCAAGACCGTATGAGTGAAATTAGATTGTGCAGAAGGACCGATGCCACCTCAGCCACCAGGCTTCCATAATTGGTACAGTGGGAAGGTTGGGTTGGTGGGAAAGGTTGACCGAAAATCATGTTTGTCCAAACTGTAGTCAACTAGTCCGACAGTTGATGTATAAACTGTAGATTAGATAACGCGTGAGTCTTCTGTAGTCGGTTAGACTAGAGGGCGGATGTACGAAGGATGTGAGCGTAGACTGAATTGGATGTTGATACTACAGAGTACATCGCGTATATATAAGTACATTCTAAAGTCCAAGCGTGTCCCCGTATGCCACAGCAGATTCCAGCGTCTTGTGAAGCGCGTTGCCACCAGTGGCGCTTCCCACACTTTGCTTATCCGAACATATCAAACGTGCTTAAGTGCCAACATAAACTGAACCGACCACTGGTCAACTGGCACAACACTGCAATGGCAAACTTGACAACTGACAATTGGTACAGCCTCAAGCTGCAGGGCACATAGTGCTCAGGGTCATGCACCAGATTAGGGACACATTGCCCTGATTGTAGCGGCCCGAGCATCAAGACCACTCCAATCAATACACCATGTGGAACGTCTATGAGTATCACAGCCAGTGTGGCCTGCGCAGAGCACGTCCCCTTTATTTATTTCTTTTCTCTTGATTATCAGTAGATCATCGATTGCCTTAGAATATATTAACCCCTGTACATCTCATAGGTAGAGTAGTGTACTTTTGACCCTGAATCAAGTACATTTAGACTGGCTCTATATAGTGTCGTAAGTACCTTTTCACTCGTGCATTTGTAGCTTTGCAAGGCATTGCCCGAATGTTACACTTTTTGAACCTCTTGTACTTGCTTCTCTCGCACTCTACCTCTCGCTTACTCTCTTACACACTCTTGGCAATGGACTGATCACCCGAAGCCTAACACCTATCAAAATCTAGTGCTAGTGGTCCGTTATCTATGCCTACTTGCAGCAGTACGGACTTTTGGTTACCCTTGGTGTTGACAGGCACTGGCAAAGGAACGAGGGCAGGTTGCAAACTTCCATTGATGCTCTTACAGGTGTGTTATCCTCCCTATCTCTCACAACACTGACCTTGCCCTCAGGGACTGTGAGGTCTCCAGGGTCTACAACAGGAGTGGTCCTATCGTATCAAGCTGCTTCCAATGAAGCCAGCTATGAGGCCATCTCAGCCCCATCTCAAGACTAAGATGATGGGTGGTGCTCCCGCAATATGGTGGATGTTGCTATAGACACCTTAGACCGCTCCCATTCCAACAGGGATGCTGGGTCTCTTGCAAATCCCTCCCATAGTGCTGTCAACATGTGAGGTGCTATGTCAGACAGTGATATTGCACATTTTGTGCGCTTGAAGTCCCACTCACCCACCCCTTCCTCAATAGATACTCAATGTTATTTCTTCCAAGAATGGTTCTCCATGCGAGGAGACTGCAAAGTGTCAGGTAAAGATTACATAGCACAATGGGCTGATATGGTGGCTACTGCAGGGCCGGATGATTTCATAGATGATGGTACAGCTGACAGTGATATGTGTGCTGACTCCCCATCTCTCAATACTGGTGTTATATTATCTCAAGATGATTTTCTAGATGAATTAATGGATGGACTAAGCCAGGAAACCTGTGATCTATTAGCACAGTGTGATGAGAATCTCAAACATGTTCGCATAGTAAGCCCTGATTCTATCTCTGTTATTTCAAATGTTCGTACCCCTTATAAGACCAGAGGAGTCTCTCAACCTGTACACCTCAATACAGCTATTGTTTCTGACAACTCTCCTGAACCTGATGCTCATGACAACTCCAGTCTCAATCCCAGTGCTGACCCTCGCCTAGAAACTCATGCGAAACGGTTGGCTAAGGGAAAGGATGTGGACCCTCATGAGCATCCAAATGGTCTGTGTTGGAAAAATCGAAAATGCCATATCTTAAGTGATCTGATCTGGCCAGGCATGATCAGACTGTTAGGTTTGGGACCCCCTGGTCAGATTCAAAAACTCATTATATGTTGTGATCAACCTTATGAGCCCTGATCAGGCCTGATCAGGCTTTTGGAGAAATATAATAAGAAAAGACTAGTACTACTACCTTCCATTCCAATGACTACCTAACTAGCACTTTGACATTGATGGTGGAGCCTACGTACACCTTGTAGCCTGTTCAATTGTAAGCTATTTACTACAGGAGATGTTATTCTAGGCGGGATTCGACACTGCACTACCGTGTTGTTTCACTTGTGATAACATTTGCTACAAGTGCACTACTACACCAACATGCAATCACGTAATCTCATTATATACGTCATCTCGCACCCATACAGAGGTTTATGGGTGACACCGGTGATAAGCCTCAGGATCGTCTGACCCCCAAAAGCGCGGACTTAGCACATTGTACAAGCCCTCCGGAGCTTATTCAACACAGTGCTCACACACCTCTAGGCTTCTATGGGCTCCAAAGAATTGCTCTATTTAGCTCCAGACTTCCTAGCATTCCGCGATTCATCTCCGCATACAGGAGCTCCGGAGCGACTTAACCAATGCGACTTCTAGGTGAATTAGCTCCAGGGCCCGCGGATGCTTCTTTCAAGGGGCGTCATCCTCATGCCCACCCTCCAGCACTCAATCCCCCTCATTTCCATCAAAATACCGAAGGTGCAGACATATATGAGTCACCATGAGGTCAGCATCAGTCAGCAAGCAGCCGGAGGTAATCAGCATGTGACCGGCGCGTCGCACGGAGTGATGGGATCACTTGGGGCAGTGGCGGAGCGTCGAGGCGACCTATAGGGGCTGGGACAAGCAAGTGGGAGCGCAAGGGAGTCATATGGTGCATGGTATAATGGCGGCAAGTGCTGAGCAATCCTGTGGGTAGCGGCATTTATTTGCTATTTATCTCCGGACGGTCGCAAAGCCATTCCTGTTGTATAAATTGTACAAAGTAGCATACAGAAAAACAAGTTTTGCACTTCACCATCTCAGAGAATTAGCGTTACGATCTCAGCGACCCTTGAAGTTCGAAAGCATTGAACTTAGCAAATTATAACCGATCCTAGCTTTGCCAATAGGCCTGACTCGTCGAGTGATTTATCTCTGCCATTGATTTAATTATCTCCGGTGCATCCTACATAGCGAAATAAAATTAACTCAGTCTCTCTAGCAATTTCCACCCCCACGAGCACAATCCTACGACAGGTGTCGTTGCTTGCGACTTTGATTGTGACTCTTCGGAGATAAATACTCCGGAGTGTCGACTAGCATTTGTCTTTAGGCGTCAAAGTATTTATTTTATTTTTTTAGGTCTTCCTATGGACTACCCTACGATGTCTTACTCCTCCTTCCCCCTCGAACTATTAAAATACCCCTCAGTTGTCTTGGACCACCTTCACCCATATCACGGGGTTTAGGTTTATTTCTTTTGGTCCTTGGTGATTGTTGTGTGCCAGTGCATATCACTGGTCGGGCTGCTATAGTGCTGTAGTTCTATCCTAGACTGAATACAATTCATGTTGATAGAAAATTAGAACAAAGGAATAGTAGCTGGACCTGCGAAAGGCAAAGGTGCTCCCAGCTGTTCATGCCAGATCAAGCCTGACAAGGCCTGACGAGAGCATGATCAGGGTGAATACAAAGCCTTATAAGGCATGGTCATGCCTTATCAGGCTGTCAGGCTTCGTCAGGCCTGATCAGCGTTTTCATGCTTTTCCGACATGAGTTAAGATAATCAGGAAGAACATCCCCAACTGGACAAGACACAAGCTGCACAGCTGCTTGCTGATGCACTGCTAGATCGATGAGTGCAGTGACTACTTGAGGAAGAAAATTATACTATGGGAAAGGAATCAACAGTGAATCACACAAGCAGCAGCAAAAACAAGTTACTGACCTCCTCACAGAGTGCAGCTGATGCCGCACACCAAGAGACCAAGAAGCTGAAGGTGTCACCTAAACACAAACTGAGCTGGTCAGCAGGACCTGAGCGTGCTGATATGCACTGACACACAACAACACCTAAGACCAAATGGAAAATAACCTAGCACACCCAGCGGTATGGGTGGAGGCAGTCTAAGATGATTGAAGGGCAATATTTTAAGTTCGAGAGGAGGGGGAGGACGACATAGGGTAGTCTGTAGGAAGACCTAGAAAAATAAAACAAAGTCTTGACGCCTGAAACAAACACAAATCGAGGCTCTGGAGTATTTATCTCTGAAGAATCGAAGATAAACAAAGGTCACAAGCACCGACACCTAGCATAGAATTGTGCTCGCGGAGATAGAAACTGCTAGAGAGACTTGGCTAATTTTATTTCGCTATGAAATACTCACAGGAGCTAATATTTCGATGGCAGAGATAATTCAATCGACGAGTCAGGCCTATTGGCAAAGCTAGGATCGGTCATAAATCACTAAGTTCTATGCTTTCCAACTTCGAGGATCGCTGAGATGGTAACTCTGATATGCTGAGATGGTAACTCTGATATGCTGAGATGGTAACTCTGATACACTGAGATGGTGACTCTGATACACTGAGATGGTGAAGATCAAACTTCTTTTACTTTCCTTTACAATATACATTTTATACTACAGCAATGACCCTGCAACCACCCGGAGATAAATAACAAATACTCGCCGCAACTCCCTTGACCGCTCAGCATCCGTATGCCGCTATACCATGCACCATACGACTCCCTAGTCCCTCCATATGCTCGTCCTACTCCCTCGAGGTTGTCCTGATATGCTTGTGCTGATCCTCAGCCTTCCCATCATGTTACATAGCATGCCGGTCACATGCAAATTAACTCCAGCCGCTTGCTGACTGATGCTGGCCTCATGCCCACGGATTTACACCTGCAAACTCAGGAATTTGACGGAGACAAAGGGGAGGAAGTATGGGAAGCTGGGGGTGAGGACGACTCACAATTAGGCAGGCTTCCGCGACTTCCGGAGATAAATTGTGCCGAAGTTACTTCTTTATCCGCTCCGGAGTGCCTGACCTCGGAGCTAAATCCTTGTAGGACCCCGCACTTGCCTCGAGGACGCAAGAAGGCCCAGATCTAAATCAAACCATTGCATAAGCCAGTCGCATCCTAGCAGCGTGTAAGAGGCACGTCGAATAGACTCAGTAGAGCGTGGAGGAAGCATCGATTCCATGATTTCAGAGGTCAGACGATAGTGGAGGCTTATCAGCACTGCTTCTCAGTTGTTGAAGGAAACATACCATTACCATGCATTACATAAATCTGAGACTCTGGACCACATAAGACAAATGAATCACTCTCCCCCATCCAGCTATCCCTCATCATCTTCATCATCCCTGAGCTGTCCATCCTCTGACAACTCTAGATTCAATTCTTCAAGCTCATCTTACTCCAACAGGACTTCAATTGAGATGGAACCTTCTGAGCCTGTCAGCAGCAATTCTGAGAATACCAGACAGCAAAAGAATGAGGCATGCAAACACTGGGGAAAAAGAAGTTTATGAAGTTATGCCTTGAGCAGTCCACTGCAAAACCAGACCCACCTTTTGTTTCCAACAGCGAACCGGACTTTAACAGATATCAGAAGTGGGTTCTTGAGACAAAAGACTGGCTATGTCTCAGCTATATCAGGAAGAATCATTGTGTCTCAAGACTGAAGCAGTACCTTGGAGGCTTATAGATTTTCCATGCATGATGTGGCACAAAACACCTGCAAATGGTCTCTTCAACATTTTCTTGTAAGAGCTCTTCAATCACTGTTTCCCTCCTGATTTCCATTGCTATGCACTAACACACAACAACCGGAAATAACCTATCACACCCAGTGGTATGGGTGGAGGTGCTCTAAGGTGACTGAAGGGTAATAATAAAGTTCAAGGAAGAGGAGAGGAGTAAGACGATGTAGTGGAGTCCATATGAAGACTGTGAGAATTTTATAGCAAATAGATTCGAAAACAAAAGTAAGGTGCATTTGCATGTACAATGTCGTAGTACGGAGGAAACACGGTGAGGACAAAATGTACACTACCTGGGTATATAAGAGCTCTACAGTAAGGCACTATCGGATAAGAAAGTACATGCAGTGTCAGACAAGAATATTATTCGAATGCAAAATCCCGTTTCCACTCGCCACTGAATCTATCGCCCAGATTCGATCTCTGCCACCTCTTTCAGTACAGGATCTTGGAGCAAGCACTGTACTTGGATGAAGAAGATATGCATCGTGATGCGGAACTTAACAATTGGTTAGGAGAGCTATGCAAAAGCATCTACCAACCAGTAACCTTGGAAGGAGCAAAGGAACGGTTGGAGGGGATCGAAGCTCAGCTGGCCAGGAGAAGGATGCTATTGTTATGAGTGGAAAGCACTTGGTTCTCAAGGTTTTGTGTTTTGGCTGTCATGGCTATTTTTGTTATGACATTTTCAGAAATTTTGGACTCTTGCACTTATTGTTTTGACTCCTGCAGATTACTCAGACTGTACCCTATCTGGGATAGTTTGTCTCGTAATTTGTAGCTGGCTTATTCATCCGCTAAGTCATGGTGGAGTAAGCTGAGTCAGCCAAAGGACATTCTTTTGTTTCATTTCATTTCCAAGTAGTTTCTATAGTTACTTTTTTCTTATTCTCTCACCCTATTGTCTTCATATCCATATTCAAACTCAACTGGGGATTTGAAGAGGAGTTGAATTGGAAAGGTATAAAAGGGAGAGAAATTTGGGTAGCTAGAAAAAACAGAATCTACACTCAGAAGTATCAGTCAGTATCAGCAGTCAGTAGCACTACTGGTAGCTGTACCAGTCTTGCAATTGATTTATCTCTTACTCAAATTTCTATGAGGACTCTCTACATTGAGGGGGAAATTCCCAGTCTGAGACACACTTGTTGAAGTCTATACATCTGACTTCAATATCTTTGCTCTATACACATCCTCTGCTAGACTCTGATAGTCAGCTTTCATTTTTCCTTGCTGATAGTCAAAACAACTCAAAATCAGTCTCTCAATCGAACAAAAGGGAACTGCTCAATTAACAATATATCCAGCATTCTCTTGGTATTTGTTTCTTAGTCTACCTAGCAGATTCCGGGTATTTTAAATCTAGGCAGCAAAACTAACTGACAGCGGCCACTCCGGGCCGCCTATGTGAGCTTGCCATGATCTATAATTCCAACAAAGACCTAGAATAATAAAATCTTGATGCCTAAAAAACAATACTCCGATGCTCCGGAGTATTTATCTCTGAATATTGCTAAAAGACCAGACCACAGGCACCAACACCTCTCCTAGGATTGTGCACATGGGGTAGTACTGCACTAAAGATGCTCTGTTAATTTATTTCTTTAAACCAGCACTCATGGGAGTTAATATTTGATGGCAGAGATATTTAATTCAATGAGTCAGAACTATTGGCAAAGCTAGCAACCCATGTTGTAATAATCATGTAATGTTTCTGGACAACACTCCTGTGCTCCTTTACAAACCTATTGTAATGGGATTTCAGGTGGCAGGCTGCCTGCTGTGAGCCGAGCTGAGCTTGAATGGTCTACCCCGGCATCCCGGCAGGCAGGCAGGGATCGGGGGTAGATCTGGTGCCCCGGGAATAGCATGCTCTGCTGTCCCAGGGGCCAATAATAGGCTGGCTGATCATCCAGGCACCTGGGTGGCTCCAAAAATGCGCAAAAGTTTGCACAAAATCATAATATATTGGTGGGACCTGGACTCCTCATATTAGTGCTATAAATAGCAGATGGGTATATATAGACCATGGCAGATTGCAGCTTGGCAGCTCATAGAAAATCGAAAGAAATGCAGAAAAATACAGAAAATTTCACAGCTACTGGCAGTAGTTCCTGTGCACTAATGGCATCACTATATTACATAACACACTCCCACATATGGCAATATGTGGTGTGGTACAGTTCTGGAACCCAATTTCTATGC
>NW_006920412.1:2583388-2584956 GCF_000344685.1 Gloeophyllum trabeum ATCC 11539 | reverse complement strand
CACAGCCCATTATTTTGTCACATAGTATTACTCCACCTCCAAAACACTCTGTTTGCCCCACCTTGCACCAGCTGGTATGGAATCCAGCCCAGAAACCATCCGATAACCATACAAAAATGGCTTGGAGCACCTTTCATTGTCCAATGAAAGGAGAATACACCCGGGGTGGTTAGGATCACATATCACACTAGTGGGGTACACTCTAGGATGTAGTATGACTTGTTTCTGGGCTGGAAATGTGGTCCACGTGATGGTATATGATTATCTACTCTAGGGAGAGCTATTCACAACCACTTGAACCACATTCCACTCCCCTGGGGGGTCCACAGGAGGGGTGCCACCCAAAAGCAGTATCTAATGATGCACTGCTTTGAATCTCTCGAAGTCTTATGTAAACCTGTAGATGTATATGGGGTGAGTATGATCCCACAACTTCAGGATGGAGCATATAGTATAAGCGTGGGAAAACACGAAATACTGTTTTGGAGCTGGCAATGAAAAATTATTTTTACAGCAATGGATAGCCACTAGGCTCTATAGATCACTGCCACATATCCCCCCTCCATACATTGCCTGGTTCAGGTATTATATGAGCTGGAACAAAGAAGAATCAGAATGAATGGACCACAGAGCCAGAAAGAGCATAGAAATTGGGTTCCAGAACTGTACCACACCACATATTGCCATATGTGGGAGTGTGTTATGTAATATAGTGATGCCATTAGTGCACAGGAACTACTGCCAGTAGCTGTGAAATTTTCTGTATTTTTCTGCATTTCTTTCGATTTTCTATGAGCTGCCAAGCTGCAATCTGCCATGGTCTATATATACCCATCTGCTATTTATAGCACTAATATGAGGAGTCCAGGTCCCACCAATATATTATGATTTTGTGCGAACTTTTGCGCATTTTTGGAGCCACCCAGGTGCCTGGATGATCAGCCAGCCTATTATTGGCCCCTGGGACAGCAGAGCATGCTATTCCCGGGGCACCAGATCTACCCCCGATCCCTGCCTGCCTGCCGGGATGCCGGGGTAGACCATTCAAGCTCAGCTCGGCTCACAGTAGCCTGCCTGCCGCTTGAAACCCCATTACATTAGGCCTGGACAATTGTCCCTAAACATTGTAGAGGAGCACAGGAGTGTTGTCCAGAAACTATTGGAGGTAAAAAGTGTGCTGACTGGGGATTGAACCAAAACCTCCAGGTATGCATCCCTGCTAGTGGTGGTAACCACTTCACTATTTTGGCTTCCTTTACCTGATGACTTAGCCCCTTTAACTCTGCGCTTTTCCCTTCCATTTCCCATACTGTACAGTTGGTTCCCACGCTCCCAGAAGAGCGAAAATGTGCTCCTGAGTCAAGCTCTCTTCCTTAGCATTAATAGAGCTTGACTCAGGCATCTCTGTGTGTATCTGGACACTTGCCAGCTTCCCAGTTGGACAGGTTATGAGCCCAATGCTTTAGAGGCTCCAGATCACACTTTTTGCCTATCATAGAGCCTTTACAGCACTGCTACTCTTATCAGAGCAAGATCTCAGCCTATCCAGCCCTCTATCTGCTCTCTTT
>NW_006920412.1:2563465-2569584 GCF_000344685.1 Gloeophyllum trabeum ATCC 11539 | reverse complement strand
CTGGCGCATCTTAGGACAGATGTGATGCCAGCGGATGGGATGACCAAGGCCTTGGTGAAGGCAAAGGTCGAGAACATGGTTAGGTTGCTGGGGCTGATGTAGCGCAGACGTGGCACGTCAGGGGGGAGTATTGGAGGTAAAAAGTGCGCTGACTGGGGATTGAACCAAAACCTCCAGGTATGCATCCCAGCTAGTGGTGGTAACCACTTCGCTATTTTGGCTTCCTTTACCCTGGTGACTTAGCCCCTTTAACTCTGCGCTTTTCCCTTGCATTTCCCATACTGTACAGTTGGTTCCCACGCTCCCAGAAGAGCGAAAATGCGCTCCTGAGTCAAGCTCTCTTCCTTAGCATTAATAGAGCTTGACTCAGGTATGTCCCTCTGTATATTTCTGTACTTCCTTAGCATTAATAGAGCTTGACTCAGGCATCTCTGTGTGTATCTGGACGCCTGCCAGCTTCCCAGTTGGACAGAAAGAGTGACCAAGTCATCAGATCTCAACACAGTCAGGGGGGAGTGTTGAGGTCATGTGACTTGGTCACTTGACTGAGGTCCAGAATGTCCCAGGTGAAGAACATACAAGAACACACTGGAACATTCCAGAAGGAGACTTGTCTAGAACAGTCTGGAAGTAGATCCATCTGGAACATTCCAGAATGGATCTATCTGGACCTGTCTGGAATGGACCTATCTGGACTCCTCTGGAATAGTCCAGGAGATTCCATGGACTTGACTGGACTGGTGTGGACTCTGCTGGAATGGTCTGGCTGGTCTTGGACTCTGAGTCATCCCTTAGTAACATTCCTTTACTCATCCCTTTCACATAGTATATAAGTAGGACCTGTTAGGTTTTGGTTGTATTGGATGCAGAGCCACTGGGACAAATAGGTACAAACAACTTGACTATGTACTGAGCCACTGTATTTCCTTTGTTCCTCAGTCCGTGCAATTGACCTTGCCTTCGGTTTGTGTATGTGTCTGGGCCTGGTGTGCTTATGGCCACCCATCTTATGCTTCCCTGTTCTGCCTGCTGCTAACAGGACCTAAGTCAGTCTGTGTCCCCTCAGTCTTGACACAGTTGACTTAGGTGAGTTGTATCCTATACCCTCTTTTGAATATAAAGTCTTGACACAGTTGACTTAGCCACTGGGCTGTCTGAGGGTTGCTTCCAGTAGCCTAACATCATAATGAGAGCAAAATTTGAATTCTGAAGGTGTACCACATGCCCCATTACCATATTTGGTAACCCATTACATAATATAGTGATGCCACAGTGAGCCTGTGGTGCTCCGGGGATCACCTGATTTTTCCCTGGTTTTTCCGCATTTGTTCCCATTTTATATGAGCTGCAAATTGCTACCTTGTGGCTGCCTGTGGACACTCCCATGCTATTGATAGCTCCAATAACATAGGCCCAGCAATATATTCCGATTTTTCCGCTATTTTTCGGATTTTTCCGGGCCCTGCAGCTGCAGGATTAGAGGACCTGCTATTAATGGCCCCCTGGGCCTTTCCCCGGAGATACAGATCCATCCCCGATCCCAGTCATCAAGCCGGGATGCCGGGGCAGCCAGGTTCAAACCCAGCTGGCACCTCTCAGGCCTGCAGAGCATAATGCATTACACCCTCTTCACAATGCCTGGGTAATGTAATACATTTTGTCATTGCAATGCATCTATAATGCATTATCACTACAGTAAGAGGTGGGCTGCTTGATCCTCAGCCACAATGGCATGGCACACGAGTCTCCCGGCGCCTAGACTCATACAGCACCCGCCTCCGGGCTGAATCCTCACATACCTCCCTCCGAAGTAGCCTGTCTACTTCTCTGAGTCCTCGGGAATGTCCTTCAGAGTAGTACTAGTGTTGTCTTGATCGTCGTAATCAACTTCTTCATCTGAAGAGTAATCATGAATTAAACCGTGTTCGTCAACAGTGGGCCCTTTCTTCTTGACGAAGCGCAGCCCGGACAGAGGCTTGGGGATGCTGGGTCCAGCATCTCCATTCGGGGAAGTCGCAGTGGGACTAGCCATTCTCTCGGTGTCCTTCATAGCCACATCTGTATTTCCGGAGATGGAAGGAGCAGGAGTGATGGCCAGAGGAGTGATGGCTGGAGGGATAGCCGGAGAAGCCGGCGGGAGAGGGGGAGAGAGACGCTGGGATGCTCCGATGCGTGCCTTCTTCTTGCCTTTTCCATGATGTTTCCCACCTCGTGGAGAGACATCGACGTCGTAGCCCGCGTCGCGGAGGCGCTTCTTCTCCTCACACTCGTGCTTCTCCTTCTGTTGTTTGGTGTCCCACTCGACCGCCCTCTTGAGTTGTAGAGACTGGTATTTGCGAAGGCAGTCTAGCTCATCAGGGGATATCATGTCTTTGTTGGTAATGAGATGGGGTGTGTTACCGATGAGGAATCCCATGGTGCACATCTCGGTGCCTGGAGTGATATGACGAGTAGATATCTTGATCTCAGGAACACGAAGCGGCCCATCATTGAGATTGAAGGCTTGCATGAACTTGGTGTAGCCGCCAGGAACTGTGAGAGTCTTTGGGAGATTGCTGAGACGCAGGAGCTGTTGGAAATCCCAGAAGGCCGCTATCTCGGAGTGAGTGAATGAGATCCGGTAGTGCTCGCCAGCATCAAAGATGACTTTGCCGGTGCTGAAGTCGCGAGTCATATGTGGGAAGTCAGAGACACGAGCGGGTGCCGACATATCAAGTCCCGACAAAGCAGCCAAGTCTTATCTCCAGTCTTCCATTCCACTTCAAAGGCAGAATCCTGCCCCTTCCCTTTATGGCATAGCACGCGATTGATCTCCCATCCAAGATCCCGTGGCGCCTGTTCATCCGTTATTAGGACATGTTCATCTGTCCTGCCCGGAAAGAGCCAGTCATCATTGGGCTCGTAGATTCGAAGTAGGGACGAGGGGAACATGTTGTGAATCCCCCAGGACTTCAGATTCGGGGGAAGCACAACTCTGTACGAGTTGTTACCGAAGTCTTCCTCGATCTGATAAGGGCCCATCCATTTCGGCATTAGCTTCTGTGAGAATCCCTTCGGGAACCAGAGGTTCTTTGTGGATAAGTAAACAAAGTCATTTACTTTGAATGGGGACGTCCGACGGCGTCGGTTGGCATCCCGCACTTGCTTAGTCTGCGCGGATATTATACTATCATGTGCGGCCATAATGGCTTGTCTGACCTTTTGAGCGTATGCCCGCACCGCGGGGTACTCATCAGATCTCACCCAGTTCCACACTATGGATCGTGGAATCCGTCCCATATTCAAAAAGAAAGGGGAGTACCCGGTACTAGCAGACCGCGCCATGTTGATTGCGAACTCAATAGTGGGTAGTTTGGTTACCCAATCGAATTGCTTCTCTCCGATACACTGCCGTAACATTTGTGTGACGGTCCTGATGGCCCGCTTGGTTGATCCATCAGACTGCGGATGATAAGCATTGGACATGCGGAGCTTTACTCCCATGAGGTCATGCAGCCGCGTCCAAAAGTGCGATGTAAACAACACATCCCTATCACTAATAATTGCCGTGGGGAGTCTATGGTGTTTATAGACCTCCGAGAACACCAGCTCCGCAACATGGCAAGCCTTGTAATCATCTCGGCTGGGTACTAGGTGCACCATAGCCGTGAGAAGGTCTATAATTACTGTGATCGAATCATAGGTTCCGTCCCGGTCTTTTGATTCTGGGAATGGCCCCATAAAGTCAATGTCAATGGCTTCCCATGGCTGGCTCGGCACCGCTAACGGATTCAGTAACCCATATGGTTTCTGCGTCGAAGGCTTGCTTCGATTGGATATCGCTATTTCCCGGGCACTTCATCCGTTAATAAGTATTTTGGGAATGCAGAGCACAAGATGCTCTTGTAGCCTTACATATACCTTTCCTTTGTCCACTAGGAAGTTCTTATATTCCCGGGGACTTTCTATGATACATTTAAGCCATGGGTCCTCCTCGTATCGATTAGTGATAACTGTTTCCCAACTAGTACCTGCATTGCCCGTGAGATAGTCGAGGAAATCATAATTGACTTCCTCCGCCTCATCTTTATTGGGGTTATGCACCAATGGCGGTTTTTCGCCAAAAGTAGCAATATGCTCGGCAACCTCCACTTGCGCTTGGTTTGTGTGGTTAGCCAGATCTGCATCTGTGTGGGGAAGTGGCTGTGCCTCCTTCCTTGTTTGGTCAGTAGCTTGTGTGCTCGGTTGAGTTCCGGTTTGTTAGGTTGTGTCCATGGTTCAAACAGCTTGTTTCTGGCCTTACCATCCGCTCTACTGCTGCACCAGACCCTATATGCGAGCCTTGTCTTGCTGGCAAGATGCACAGGCACAAGATCCCCAAGACAGCCTCTAGACAGCAGCAGAGACTTGCTCTGGTGCACACTGATCTCAAGGGACCTATGCCTACTGCGACTCCAGAGGGCTATCTCTACTGGATTGCCTTTGTGGATGATGCTTCGCGTTTCTGGGCTGTCATGTTCCTGCGTCAAAAGAGTGAAGCCCTGAGTGCCTTCAAGACGTTCAAAGCCTATGCAGAGAATGCAACTGGCTGCAAGGTCAAGATCCTGCGCGATGACAAGGGAGGGGAGTACAAAAGCAATGCCTTTGATGCCTTTTGCGCAGAGCATGGGATTCAGCGCCAGCATACAGAGACAGATGAGCCTCATCAGAATGGAGTTGCAGAGAGGGCTAATCGCACCATTGCAGAGGGAGCGACCACCATACTTCACCAAGCTAAGCCTCCTCCCTCATTCTGGGCTCGCGCTGTCAGCACTTTTGTGAGGACGCGCAATTGCATGCCCACAGCTGCCTTGAACGGCGCTATACCCTTTACTGCATGGAAGGGAAACAAGACCAAGCCAGATGTGTCCTATTTTCGCATTTTTGGTTGCCTGGCCTATGTGTTGATCAGGAAGGACCAGAGGAAGGCTTTACAGCCTCATACTCGCAAATGCATCTTTGTTGGCTATGCTGCTGGAGCAAAGGCTTGGGAGTTCTGGGACCCTGTCACACAGAAGTTTTATATCAGCAGCAATGCTGTTTTCGACGAAAGGTGCTTTCCAGGCAACTCCAAGTCGATCAATGTCTTTGGATTGCCTCTATCTGATGTTGATATCCCTCACACTGATGATGAAGATGCTTCTGCGCCTCACAACCTCACTGGACCATTGCCAGATCAGGGGGGAGTTGACTCTGATGATGATGATCTGCCAGCTCCACCTCGTCCTATTACACCACCTCCAGCGCCTCAGGCGCCTTTACAGCCACCACCAGCTCCTAGAAAGCCTACACCAGCTCCAGCTCCTAGACAGCTTCCACCTCGCAGCTCAGGACGAGATCCAGGCTTTAGTGGACAATGAGGTCTTTGAGCTTGTTGAACTGCCTCCTGGTCGCAAAGCTATTGGCAGTCGCTGGGTGTTCAGAGTCAAGCGCAATGCTGATGGCTCCATTGAGCGCTACAAGGGCCGTCTAGTCGCCAAGGGCTTCTCACAGCGCCCTGGCTTTGACTACAATGAAACCTTTGCCCCTACACCAAAGTGGGCATCTATTCGCACTATCCTCGCTCTAGCAGCTCTAGAGGACTTGGAACTCAAGAGCATTGATATCTCTAGTGCCTACCTCAATGGGGAACTCAAGGAGGAGGTCTATATGCACCAGCCTGAGGGCTTTGAAGAGAAGACTCCTGAGTGGGTCTGGAGGCTGCAAAAGTCGCTTTATGGCTTAAAGCAAGCTGGGTGTTGCTGGCATGAGAAGCGGAATGAGGTCTTGGTCAAGTTGGGCTTCCAGAGGCTGGTGTGCGAGCAGTGTGTGGGTGTACAGGAAAGGCGACGTTAGGATGTTCATTCCTGTCTTTGTGGATGACATCACCATTGCAGCCAAGTCAAAGGACACCATTGCCCAGGTCAAGTCTGACTTGAAGTCCCACTTCAAACTTCGCGATTTAGGCCCTACCACATGGCTACTGGTGTACAGATAGAGCGGATAGATCAAAGCACTCCCTTAGCATCTCACAGCGCCAGTATGCCCTGGATGTCTTGCAGCGCTATGGCTTCAGTGACTGTGATCCTGTCAGCACTCCTATGGGACCCTGGAATGAACTT
>NW_006920412.1:2558878-2563164 GCF_000344685.1 Gloeophyllum trabeum ATCC 11539 | reverse complement strand
GAGCGCTACAAGGGCCGTCTAGTCGCCAAGGGCTTCTCACAGCGCCCTGGCTTTGACTACAATGAAACCTTTGCCCCTACACCAAAGTGGGCATCTATTCGCACTATCCTCGCTCTAGCAGCTCTAGAGGACTTGGAACTCAAGAGCATTGATATCTCTAGTGCCTACCTCAATGGGGAACTCAAGGAGGAGGTCTATATGCACCAGCCTGAGGGCTTTGAAGAGAAGACTCCTGAGTGGGTCTGGAGGCTGCAAAAGTCGCTTTATGGCTTAAAGCAAGCTGGGTGTTGCTGGCATGAGAAGCGGAATGAGGTCTTGGTCAAGTTGGGCTTCCAGAGGCTGGTGTGCGAGCAGTGTGTGGGTGTACAGGAAAGGCGACGTTAGGATGTTCATTCCTGTCTTTGTGGATGACATCACCATTGCAGCCAAGTCAAAGGACACCATTGCCCAGGTCAAGTCTGACTTGAAGTCCCACTTCAAACTTCGCGATTTAGGCCCTACCACATGGCTACTGGGTGTACAGATAGAGCGGGATAGATCAAAGCACTCCCTTAGCATCTCACAGCGCCAGTATGCCCTGGATGTCTTGCAGCGCTATGGCTTCAGTGACTGTGATCCTGTCAGCACTCCTATGGACCCTGGAATGAACTTGTCCTCTGAGATGTGCCCCAAGACCAGGGAGCAGGAGTTGGAGATGAAGGACATCCCCTATGATCATGCCGTTGGTTCTCTGTTCTACCTTGCAGTTGCAACACATCCAGACATTGCCACGAGCGTTGGAGTCCTTGCTCGCTTCACTAAGAACCCAGGCATGCAACACTGGAAGGCAGTCAAGCACTTGTTGCGCTACATCAAGGGCACACTGGACTACAAGCTGACTTATTCACCCACCTCTGGCTCTGAGCTATTTACCTCCTATGTCGATGCTGATCATGGAGGGAACTTGGACAATGGCAGGTCCACTACTGGCTTTGTGATCAAGATGGGTACTGGTGCTATCTCCTGGAGCAGCCGCTTACAGAGCATTGTTGCGCTCTCTACCACTGAGGCTGAGTATGTGGGTGCTGTCTCTGCTGCACAGGAAGTGCTCTGGCTTCGAAATTTACTCTCTGAATTTGGTTATGACATGTCCTCCCCATCCACACTTTATATTGACAACCTCTCTGCTCTGTCTGTTGCGAAGAACCCGGAGCACCATGGCCGCATGAAGCACTTGGATTTGCGCTTTTACTGGCTTAGGGATGAAGTGGCAAAGGGGAAACTCAAGATGGTCCACCTGAGGACTTCAGACATGCCTGCGGATATCCTGACTAAATCCCTGGCTAGGCCGAAGGTCTTAGAAATGGTGAAGATGCTTGGATTGGGGAAGTGACCAGTCAGGGGGGAGTGTTGAGATCTGATGACTTGGTCACTCTTTGTTGACTGAGTGGCTCATGGAATGGCCTAGGCGCTTCTAGGTTGAGTTACCTTGTTCTGAGCCACTCCCTTTGTTGTGAGCCACTCCCTTTGTATTCCTTGTATTCCTTGTTATCCTTGTTCTTCTTTGTATTTCGATGTTCCCTTGTTCTGTCCTTGTTCTTTGATGCCCTTGTATTCTACAGTATATAAGGGCTCCCTAGGTCGCTCTGTGTCCCCAGTCTTGACACAGTTTGACCTAGGTGAGTCTGCCACTTGTATTCCTTATGCCAGAACACAGTCTTGACACAGTTTGACCTAGCCCTTGGGTGTTGTCTGAAGCTAGTATCTTCCACTGCCAACAAGCAGGACCTCTCAATGCATCTTACCAGGAAGCAGACATTCTCTAGGAACTGTGGTATGAGATCTCATCAAGACTCACTCTTTTCAACTCCTGCTGGGCAGGAAGAGTTTGCTGGGCATGCTGCAGCATTGCTCTCGTCTTCAGAGCGTTCTGCATGGCTCCAGACATCATCAGCCACTCACTGGAACACAGACACTGGTGCTTCAGCACATATGACTTCACATTGTCACTGGTTCCAATCTTACTCTCCTCATCGCATCCCCATTTGCTTAGCCAACCACCAGATTATCTATTCAGCTGGCTTAGGCTCAGTCGAGTTTCACCCTGTAATAGATGGCAAAGAGTCCCATCCAGTCCTCTTTCATGATGTGCTCCATGTCCCTGATCTTGGCTCCAATCTCCTATCAGTCTTCCACCTCACTCGTGAAAAGGGCTTTCTATGCGAAATCCAAGATGCCCATGCCAAGTTCTACCTCCAAGGTGCCTTGAAGTTCCAGGCCAGAGTCAATGATGCCAACACAGGCTACCTGGAAGGTCGGACTGTCTCAGCTTCGCATTCTGCGCATTCTGCACTCAGCACACTCCCTTTGGACCTGGATCTATGGCATAAGCGCTGCTCCCACACCAATCTGGAGGATTTGCGTCAAGTGGTGTCCCCCTCCCTCCTGATTGGGGTCACAAACAATCAACTTAACTTTCTTGATGCGCTTCGCAAATGCTTTCAAAGAATCTTTCTGATGGGAAGCCGAGGGTGCAGCCGCCATCGCTTCTGTTCCCACCAATACATGCATCAATATACAATGGGAGAGGAGCTGACCATTCCGGTCGTCCTCATCAAAGTAAGTGTACTCTGATCGAGCCCGCACTGTACCCGCTGATATGCACAGACACACAACAATCACCAAGGACCAAAAGCAAATAAACCTAACACCAGCGGTATGGGTGGAGGCGGTCCGAGACAACTGAGGGGTATTTTAATAGTTCAAGGGGGAAGGAGGAGTAAGACGACGTA
The DNA here is from genome assembly GCF_000344685.1 of Gloeophyllum trabeum ATCC 11539. Taxonomy (NCBI): domain Eukaryota; kingdom Fungi; phylum Basidiomycota; class Agaricomycetes; order Gloeophyllales; family Gloeophyllaceae; genus Gloeophyllum; species Gloeophyllum trabeum. The sequence continues at coordinate 2,560,393 of NW_006920412.1, read as the reverse complement.
GGGTATTCCATAGGAAGACCTAGAAAAATAAAACAAACACTTTGACACCTGAAAGAAACGCTAGTTGACACTCCGGAGTATTTATCTCTGAAAAGTTGCAATCAAGGGTCGCAAGCAACGACACCTGTCGTAGGATCGTGCTCGTGGGGGTGGAAATTGCTAGAGAGACTGGGTTAATTTTATTTTGCTATGTAGGATGCACCGGAGATAATTAAATCAATGGCAGAGATAAATCACTCGACGAGTCAGGCCTATTGGCAAAGCTAGGATCGGTTATAATTTGCTAAGTTCAATGCTTTCGAACTTCAAGGGTCGCTGAGATCGTAACGCTAATTCTCTGAGCTCGTGAAGTGCAAAACTTGTTTTTTGGTATGCTACTTTGTGCAATTTATACTACAGGAATGGCTTTGCGACCATCCGGAGATAAATAACAAATAAATGCCGCTACCCACAGGATTGCTCAGCACTTGCCACCATTATACCATGCACCATACGACTCTCTTGCACTCCCACTTGCTCGTCCCAGCCCCTAGAGGTCGCCTCGACGCTCCGCCACTTGCCCTAAGTGGTCCCCTGACTCTGCGCGACACACCAGTCACGCTAATTACCTCCGGCCACTCGCTGACTGATGCTGACCTCATGGTGACTGATGCTGACCTCATGGTGACTCATATACGTCCGCACCTTCGGTATTTTGATGGAAACAAGGGGGAGTGAGTGTTGGAGGTTGGGCATGAGGACGATGCCCCTCGATAGAAGCGTCTGCGGGCCCCGGAGCTAATTCATCTAGAAGTCGCATTGGTTAAGTCGCTCCGGAGCTCCTGTTCGCGGAGATAAATCATGGAATGGGTCTGTGTACGCCTTGAGGATGCTAGGAAGTCCGGAGCTAAAATAGAGCAATTCTTTAGAGCCCATAGAAGCCTAGAGGCGTGTGAGCGCTGTGTTGAATAAGCTCCGGAGGGCTTGTACGATGCACTGAGTCTGTGTTTTCAGGGGTCAGATGATCCTGAGGCTTATCACCGCGCCGTTGATAAGCCCCAGCGATCTTCTGACCCCCGAAATTGCGAATTTGACACACCATACATCCCCTCCAAAGTTTATTCGACACCACCTGTCGAACCTCTTACGCGACAAGTAACCAACGAAGGGTTCTGGATTTAATTCCGGACCTTCTAACGTCCTCAAGGCAGGCGCAGATCACCGAAATGATTTAGCTCCGCAGCCAGACGCTCCGAAGTCACCCGGAAGAATATCTTTTGTGACTAATTATCTCCGGGAACGGCGGAGGCCCGCATCACAGGGAGTCATTGGTATTACCACTCCCCAGTCATCACTCCCCTTCGTTTCCGTCAAAGCGACCGAGTCAGCGGACGTAAATCGATGGCCGGATGGAACGTATCAGTCAGCAAGCGGCCGGAGCTAATCCGCACGTGATCAGCCTGCAGTACCGCGTGATGAGGCACTTCAAGCGAGCATTGACGCGTCGAGGCTACCTCTAGGACCTAGGACGAGCAC
>NW_006920412.1:2505895-2558345 GCF_000344685.1 Gloeophyllum trabeum ATCC 11539 | reverse complement strand
GATGAGGCACTTCAAGCGAGCATTGACGCGTCGAGGCTACCTCTAGGACTAGGACGAGCACGTGAAACACGGCAGGATCGTATGGGACATGGTATAGCGGTGGGCAAAGGCTGAGGAATTGTGTGGGATGCGGAGCATATTTGTTATTTAACTCCGGGCGGACGCAAAACCATTCCAATAGCATAAAAATGTATAGAGTGTAGTGGAAAATCCAAGTTTTGTACTTCACCCTCTCAGCGTACCAGAATTATCGTCTCAGCGACCCTCGGAGTCCCTTCGCGTCGGACTTAGCGTCTACAATCAATCCTAGCTTTGCCAATAGGCCGGACTCGTCGAAACTAGATAACTCCGCCATCACATATCGATCCAAGTAAGCTCCGGATTTAAAGTATAAAATTCACCAAGCGTCTGTAGGCATGAGACTATTGTTCGGGTTCAGTGGAACTCCCCACCCGGGTTACTGGCGAACTTCGGAGATAAATACTCCGGAGAATCGCTATACTGTTTGTTTCAGGCCTCAAGATTTTGTTTGTTTTAGGTTTTCCTACGGGCTACCCTACGGCGTCTAACTTCTCCCCCTCCCTTCGAACTTAAATATTACCCTTCAATCGCCTTAGACCGCCTACACCCATACCGCTGGGTGTTTTAGGTTTTATTTCTTTTTGGTCTTTGGTGTTGTCGTGTGTTAGTGCCTATCACCGTCCACAGAGTAGATGCAGGATAGCGCGTCCGCCAAGACATTGTCGGAACCCGGTACATACTCAATCGAATTCCAGATTTTTTCTAACCATTGCGCTTGATGTCCCATCAGCATCTTCTGTTTCATTAGGTGGATTAACCCTTTGTGGTCTGTCAGCCAGCGAAACCGGGCCCCTTGAAGAACATCCCAGTGACGCAGCATCGACTCCATGCCAGCCAGCATTTCCTATTCGTGAACTGCATAGTTGAGCTGAGAAGTATTCATCTTGGCAGAGTGGAACACAGCGACATGGGCTGATTTAAAGTCCCGGCCCTGACTGATGACCCCAGCCAGTCCTCCATGCGATGCATCCGTGACCAGGAAGATTGGATCCGCGTCTTGGGAGTAGTCCAGGGGCCGACGATGATGATCCCAGTGAGCTTGTACGATCTGTTTGATTTCTTCAAATGCATGTTGATGGGTCACAGTCTATATCCTGGTACTGGAGTTGTGCCTTCGCACCTCAGTTGACTTTGGAGCGCGAGCCCTGAACAGCGAGCTGCACCGGTAAGGGTTTCTCCAAATCGATCTTCGAGACTCGAAGCTGATTTGCCAAATCATAGGACATAAAGTCAGCGAGCGAACCCGAGTCCAATAGGGCCTTGGCTGGATGACCATTTGATGTTCACTACAACCACCAGTGGTTTGGGAATTAATCTTTTAAAGTCCCTAGTGACTGCCGCATTCCTTTGAATGTTGGGGTAAGCATTCGGTTTTACTTGAACCCTGTTAAGCTTGGTGATGCAGAACACATCCTCCTCATCACTACACTTTACTCGATTTGGTGAAGTGAGGTGAGTGAAAGAATCCTTGTAGTCATTCAAGATGCACGTGAATTCATGTTTTCTTGTATCAGACTCGAATAGCTCAGGGAGACACCACTCTTGGTTGCCTCCCTCCATGACACGTCGCCGAAGGTCATTTAATGCGGCTCGAAGGTGTAAGTCATACCAGTGCGGTAAGTTGAATTTTGGGTTTAATGCATGTTGCCCTGGTAGCTGGGTGATATACATCCATTCCCTGTCATAAATAATAACTTCATCATCATCCAGGTGACAAGTGAAACGGGATGAAGAATGGCGGCGCTGATTATTGTCGCCATAGTATGGTGCATCTGACTCCAATATGGCTGACACATGGTTGGCTATGGCTGGTCCCATAGGTTCTACATATTGGCTGAGTGTTGTGTTGCTCCCCGTCAATATACTCTGTGGTAGAGAGTGCCGGAGCGCTTGTCGATACCACTGTACCAGATTGAAGTCCGGGTCCGCCAACATCTCGCCAGGTATTTCGGCATGGCCCCAGACCAAGTCATCAACAATTGTGTAAGTCCCGTCACGCAGACTCCTTACGTGGAATCTATCTGACGAATAAATACACAGTTCAGCCTCGTGGTTACAGAGACCCTTATTGCCCGGATAGGGTGCTCCTTGCATAAGTAGACTCTCCGCTCGCACTGCTAACGGGTCTCTGTTCCAGAGCCACCGTTTGTCCTTCAGCAGTTTATGAGGGGGAGCTCTCCTTTCCCTTCTCTGCTTACGAGGCCTGGTCCCCTTGACAGGGGTACCCCGAGGGATATGGGGATCCCCAATCAGAGCCTTGGGATTCTGCCTGGGCCGAGGGTGGTTGACTTTGGACGGTCGATCATTAGGGAAGAGATCGATCTGCCCCACGGTAATTGTGTCTATCATCTCTGTGGTATCAGCTAAGTCTTGTAGTTGTTCGGTTTTGGATAGATCAATATTAGCATTGAAGTTATCCAGCCCCGGGGATCTATCTGACTGTTTCTGCCGAACCGCATACCCCTTGGGGCAGTTCCTTGTAGGCTCAAAATTCCTTGCAGCGGAAACACTTCCCTGCCACTCGGAGCACCTCCTTTTCCTTTTCACTCATGTGTGATTTGTTTGTTGAACAGTTGCCACTCCGGTCTCGGCCACCTCCCGAATGGGAAGCACCCTTACCAGATTGGGCATATGGCTTCCTGCCCTGGGGGGAAGGCTTGCCAAATCCATTTCTGTTCCCGTCAGATGACAGAGGCTGGGAATGAGAAGGTGCGTTCTGATTCTTGGAACCTGCAGGCTTACTTTTGTAGTGTCTAGCAGTATCCCGAACGGCGCTGCTTGTGGCAAGTGATACCTCTATTCGCTTGGCCCACTGTGCCACGGTCTTCCATGGGGTGAAGTCAGGATCAAGTTCCTGCTCCCATAGTTTCGCTTGGATTGGTTTACTCAGTCCTTTCCAGAGCTTGACGACTTTTTCTTGCCGGCTATAAGTGCCAATCATGCTCAGCAGCTCAGTAAGTTCAAAAATGTATTCTTTGACCGAGCGGTTGTCCTGATAGCACCTATTTAGCTTCGTTGGCAACTGGTCCCTGAAATTGATGGGGAAACAGTAGTCGAACAATCCCTTGAGGAATTCATCAAGGTCCAGGCTGCTGCCAGCCAAAGTATTATGATAATAATCATAAGCCTTTCCCTCTAGGAAGTAGGCGATGTACCTAGCGTGTTTGGATTTTTCGAGGCGTCCATCCTCGACGTACGCGATCGCTTCGGCCATGAACTTATTGAAGCGACACACGTCCGCCGTCCCATCGTACTTAGCAGGCGGATGCGGTTTAAGAAGCGTCTTGTGAGACTGCTTCTCTTTCTTTTTAGTACCTTTTGCTGAATTAGGACTTTTCCCCTTCACCTTCACGTGCCGAGCTCCTAGGCCGTGCTTGGGTGGGGCGTCTGATTCCCCGGATGAACTCTCGCTATCCAAAGACTCCGAGGAGCTCAGTACCAAAAGGCCAGGGGTACTGTGACGTGATGAAAATGACGAACTGGATGAGTCCGAGTCGTCAGAAGAATCATCCGGTGATCCCGGTGAGTGGCCTAATGACTGTCTAAGTCTGTCGAATGTTTACCAATCGTGCTTCTAGGGTGCACTTGATTGACAGGTCTCAGCCCTTTGCTCCCCCTTGTGCGGGGAGGGTGGTTCGATGCTTTCCCCTTGCTCTTGGGCTCGGGAAGAATGGTCTTAGACTCCTGCTTCTTCTTCTTGGAAGGGGGTGGCTGGTTAGGTGAGTGATCAGCCACTTGCGGCTTTTCTTCTTCTAATTCAGCCTCCAAGCGAGCCGTTAGGGCTTTCAATGCCCGAATACGTTTGTGTATGGAGTTGTTGGGCTCAACAACCCCATCACTTCGAGGTTCGGAGTCTAGTGACCCGGGACCGGTGGATTTATTAGATAGTTGTACTTCTCTAATAGTATTCCAATTCTCGAGTGCAGCGCGCTGTTGTTCAACATCGAGGTCTGTTTCGTTGAGACCAGTGGTGGCCCAATTCCTCGGGTCTACCGCTTTCCCTTCAGACTGGGAGGGGCCAGCTTCACCAGCACCACCAGCCACAAAGTTTCTACCAAACTGGGAAGTTGCGTTACCCATTTGAGTAAGGCTGTGGCTGGAGATGCCACCCTCTGCGTTTCTTCTAGTGTCCGGCGTCAAATACTTCTCTGTTTCAGATGCTGAGCTTACAGACTCGACACGAGCCTTCTTTTTAGTCTGGCCAGACTGTTTCCCGCTAGAAGCAGGACTCCTGCAGTGGCGACGAGCGACTGTTTCCCAAGGTCCCTCGTCAGTTCCGGATGTGGTGTTCCCACCGTTATCCTTTTTTCCAGCGCCGAGCTGGTTCAATTCGAGTAAATTACTATTTCTACCTAATACATCATTTTTAGACATATTGGTTACCCCTTGAGCAGTGCGCAGCGTGCTCGTCAAGGGAATATTCTCCCTCCTCTCATCAGAGGAGGGAATACACGCTCACGCTGCATCGGCGTAAGAACGCTCGATAGCAGGGGTGGCCGGGGCGGATGTATATCCATTATCCGGAAGGGGGTCTAGAGACTCTGAATGAGTCTCCGAGTCTGACTGAGCAGACACTTTTTTGGCGGGTGGAGCTGCCTTTTGAGTTACCCGTGCCAGAGCGACACGAGTGCGGGTCGTACGTAGGGGGTAGCGTGTAGTCATCAGGGCGTCGACGCGATGTGGCGTATGTCGGAGTTGTCAGAGTGTCGGAGTTTCAGAGTCGAGTTCGAGGTTGAAAGTCGGAACAAAAATTGATTTGAAGTCGAGCGTGTAACCATCGGAGGTCAAGGGTGATCAGCCCGAGAGTCGCCCAGAGCAGTTACAACCAATTTAATTCAGCATTCTGTAGATACACTCAGTCTGTGTACAAATTATCTAAGGGATATGACACACTCTCTGCCTTCAATGGACCAGCTACTGTTTCTACAATAGAGTGTATCTGCTGTGGTAATTACCACAGAATCTTATTCCTGGAATAGCCGTATGCTATTCCAATACCAGGTGCACCGGGGGCCCTGGCTTGGGGCCGATGATATCAGCGCTCCTCAGCGCCTTTCCCTCTTTGATTGAAATCAAAATGCGTGATGCGTAACGTGTTCGGTGCAGCAACGCCGCCACCGCGACTTTGAACTCACCGACGCATCATATAGCGCGAACACTCCTTATGAACCTACTAGAACTACTGCTAAGCTGCCGCCCTATCCTCACAAGCCTGCCTCTGTTACATAGGAGTTTCCCAGGCCTCAGCTCTTGATGCATACGGCACAGTCTATATATAACAAATCCTTTTCTGGTAATATCATACTTCTTGTGGCTAAAAGTGGCGCATAGCCCCAATTGTGTGGTGTGTGGTCCTATTCCAAAACGCACGTATGCCTATTCCTAAAATCCTGTGGTAATTACCACAGCAGATACACTCTAATGCCTCCACAGCACCCTTACTCTATGGACATCTCATGGGCTGATTTTCGTGATTCCTTTGATACCACAATTCTGTTTCTATACTGAAAACCCCTATGTACAAATTCCTGAGTCAATCCAAGCCCTGCCACAGGTGCTATGGATTTTTCTTGCCTGGAGGCCATCTCACACCTTGAAAGTGGCACACCGCCTTATGTTCCGCAAATAGCAGTAAATGATCATATCCACATAGTTCTTGCCATCAGTAGAAAATGTATTTGAAGCTTACAAAGGAAGCAGACTGATGCTCTGGCTAAAAAGGTCTTTATATACTTTTTCCATTTCTGTGCTGCTTTATGTTACTTTCCTGTACTTGAAAAGAGGGGGCATTAGAGCATATTCAGTGTGGTAATTACTACGGGTGGAGCTCCCAAGTAAGGGAATTTTGATGGATTTAAGCGACCCCATTGGCCCCACGCTGTGGTAATTACCACAGTGAATATGCTCTATTCTTCCGCTACTTTCTCTGATTTTGCTTCTTTATAGTCATTTTTCAACTTAAAAGTAGACTTGGATCTTCCTGATGACTGCATCACTGGCCAGTGCCTTACATGTCTTCCCCATAACACATGTCTATTGGCACAAACAGCATCAAAAGAGGAGAAATAATGTGTATGTCATATTTGTGACTGCACGCACTAATTGTTACCATCAGCTTACATAAGAGTGTTTGAATGTGCATCAATGTATCACATGCACTACCCAGCATCAATGGCAGGAACCCACTCAATGGATTCTCAAAAGCTGCTATATGAGCAGCTTCTGCTGAAATCTGGATTCTGGATTCTGGAGAATCTGACTTGCCTAGAATCCACCAGAATCTGGATGTGTGTTTGGGATTGAATGGCTCTAATAGCATCATACCAGTCAAAGGTTTCAACCTCTTTGAAGCACACGATAGTAAGCTGTGGTGTCAGTGAGGAACATTTCACAGGATGCTTGTTGCCACAAACAAGTACAAATAAATGTCCTTAGTTCAAATAACTGAATTCTCGAAGTGTACAGTAGCCTTGCTAGAGCATAATTACTCCTAGGTAGTGAGAGACTTCCAGAGACAAGAGCAAAAATATGCAACACCACAGCAATGACTAAACACAAAGGCACAAAATTGACAATAGCATTCAGTATTTATGCCACAAACAAACACAGTTTTGATGGTTCAATTCCCGATGCGCACAGACCTTGCTAGTCGCAAGGTAACATAGCCGAGCACACTTATCCTTTCAGATTGATTGACTTGGAGTACTAGTAGGCTCCACAGGGAGAAATCCGAACTGGCTCCATCATTCTGCAAACAGCTGGAAGTACTAACCATGACCAGATGCAACCAATAATGTAAATTCAGCTAATAATACACTCATCCTTCGCCTGTTGCCGCGTTGGGCGTGCAATATTCATCCTCTTATTGCCAGTTCTCTTCATCTCCGTTAATCGATTCATTGCTCGCTTATTACCTTGCGCTAGGCGGAGTCAACTACCGCGCCAGCGTGAATACGAGCCAGAAGGCTTACCTGCGGCACGCATATACCATCGTTTTGCGAATTCAATGTCCTGCTTCACACCTATGCCTACCTCCGCATAGTACCCGACCGCATATTCCGCCTTGCTGAGTCCCTTGTTCGCCGCTCGCCTCGCCCACAGGTACGCTTCAGAGTCGCTCTGCTTCAGGACGCCCTCACAGCCCGTAAGATACCATCCACTCAATGCCAGCTCGGCCTCTGCGCTTCCCTTCTCCGCAGCTTTGGTATACCAGGCAATGGACCGCTTCGGATCCACCGGGCATGTAAGAGCCCCCACCTCGTAGCAGTGACCCAGCTTGCATTGCGACTGCGTGTATCCTAGCTGGGCCGCCTGAGTCAGAAGCCGCTTGGCATACGCCGGGTCGTACGGGACGAGCCCATTATTAGGCATCTCATGGAGTAACGCCAGCTCATGAAGGGCGTGGGGATTCTCCTCGTCGGCCTGTTCCGCAGCCCTCTTCAGCCAGCCAACCGCTTCTCGAGGATTCTTCGCCTCACCCAGCGTGCCTTGCAGCAAGATCATTCCGAGCTTGTACATAGCGGCGGTATCGCCCAGCGAGGCAGCCTTGCGATAGAACGCGATGGCTCGCGCTGGCTCCTTCCTCGTTCCAACAGCGATCTCGTTGCAAACCGCAACCCTATACGCGGCCGCTGCATGGTTCTGCTTCGCAGCCTGTAAGTACAAGTGGTAAGCCTTCTCATGATCCACCTGGAGACCCAGTGCACCAGTGCCGTAGCAATTTGCCAAGAAGAATTGCGCTTCCTCGTGCGGCTGGCCTTGAGTAGCGAGTCGCCGGATGACCTTGAGTGCTTCAGTGACAAGCGTGTCGCGATACTTCCGTACCGCACGCTGGTCCTTAGCATCCGCGCCGATCTTCTTAGCGGCATCGATGAGATACTTGGCATATTGGAAGTGGGCGTCAGGATCGGGATCAGCCTTGATCCGTTGACGATACTCGTCGATGTACGCCTTAGTGTAGGGAGGTGCGCTTAGGTCCACGGCTTTGGTCTTCTGGGTGCGCAACGTTACAGATGCTGTAGTACCGGATCTCCGCAACTGCGGACGAAGACTGGGGTCACTATCATCCCCACTGTCCAAAACAGAAGGAGCAGATACATTGGCAGCGTCGCCAGAATGTCCGCTATCTTGGGAATATATGCTCTGAGTGCGCGGACCAGGATACGGCGCTGAGTGACTTGAAACCAACGACGCTTGACTCTGGGCGTAGGGTCCAGCTATGGGAGCCATCGGCGCAGGTGGTGGAGGAGCCATACCCAGGACGTCAGATGCAGCAGAGTAAAACGGGTCGTATTCGCCGGACTGAACAGTACCATAGCTTCCTTGCTGCCCCTGCCAGCCAGCCTGACTATAGTCACTAGGAGAATACGCGTACGAGTGGTAATCTCCGGATGGATTGTACGAGTTGACCGAGCCGTGGTCATCGCGAGAATACATGCTCATCGTCTCTGCGTCGCGGTAGCCGTTTTGAGGGTACGCGACGCCTCCGTTACCGTAAACATTGTATTGAGAAGCGGACGCGCCGTTCGATGGATAAGCCGGCCCTGTTCCGGAGCCATGTCTGAATTCGGCGGGATTACCGGGGAGGGGTGCCCGGGAATAATTGCCTGCCTGGCGTGGGTAGCCTGACGGCGCGGAAGGCGAAAGAGAACGCATGGACATGGAAGTCCCTGCGCGAGGTATAGGTTCGGGAGACAGCGCGTTGTAAGCCTGAGGCTGGGGGTCACTCAGTCGCATCGCAGAGAAATGATCCAACGCAGACGTAGGGTCATAAGGAGGTAGGGGTGGAGCAGGCTCAGTATTTTGCTTCTGTCTATGCTGAGACGGATGGGAGGGAAGAGATGGTACTGAACGATTGGCATGTCGCATTAGAGGATTAGCTGCGGGTCGTTTGAGAGGTAAACAATCGTACTCGAGTAAGATAGAAGAAAAGGCGACACACGTACCTGATGACTGAGGTACGTTATTATATTGTATATCGTTGGGTATAGCATTGGAAGCTTGGGGCCTGCCCTCGGCTTGATCAGCGTGATACCCGTCATACTGGGCGCTTGCCAGGGATTGCGGAGACTGGGTATGTTCATCGACAGACGGGGGCGGCTGCGTCTGAGACATTAGAAGGGGAGCGAAGGATGGTCGAGAGACGAAAGTGAGCGAGAGAACAGGCGTCGAGAGCAACGGGTCGGAAGGATGGGAGTCCGACCTAACCCTCTCACGTGGCTATCTCAGACGCACTTCCAAACAGGCGGACTGCAGCTGCGACTCTCGAAAACAAAATGAATAATAATACAGACAACACGGGTCGTGTAAACTGGAAAACAACATTAAATGAAATATCAACCCCCGTTGGTCTCGACTGCCGGCGCAGACGTGCTCACAGGAGCCTCTTTCGATGCCGCTGCCGCCCCTACCCATTCCCACTCCTCGACCACACGTTCGACGCGGTGCCTCTCCAGGCCCTTCTCCGTCCTCCTAAATTTGATCACAACGTCCCGCCGACGTCTGAGCTCCAGTTCATCACCTTCGCCGGTGTCCATGGCCGAGTCACTCAGGTGGTCAATCCAGTCGGAATTCCAAGTATCCTCGTCTGGAGGTTTGCGGCCCTTGATCACTTTCTGTAGGGTCTCCTTGGGCTGTGCGAGCACCCTGTCCCATGACCGCGGTTTAAAATGCTTGAACATCGGCGTGCCATCGTCCGCGCTGTCCATCTCCCCATGCTTCCTCTTCCGCGCTGAACCGCCGCTATCTTCGTCGTCGCTCAGGTGTCCTCGCGCCTGCTGCACTCTCCACCTGAGTTCACGCGCAAGTGCAGACGCATCCTTCACGCGGTCCCCGGGGACTTGTTCCTTGGCTTCTCTCTTCGCCTGCTCTGTCCCTCGTTCCATGGTCCGAGCCTCGGAGACCAGGAAGTCAGCGAGCGCTTCCACCGATTCCAAAACACGAGGAGAAAATTCCTCCCGCGCTTTGAGGTCACGGAGATATTTTTCGCCGGCATACCAGCACAACCTGCAGGATTCACGACATATAAGTTTACATTCAACAAGAGGGCGCAAAAGCGCACTTTGCGAAGAACGGAAATCGGAACTTCTTAGGTACATGAGTCGAGATCTCTATGTCCCGAACCTTGAGCTCTGCAGGATAGTCAGCACCGTCCATCAATCATATCCCACGAATACGCACGGGTGGCAACATTATAAGAGTGAAGGAAATTGCCACCAAAGACCAGGGTATCCACAGGGGTATACTGTTTGGACCGTAAGCACTAAGCGCCACACAGATATTGCGGTACTTACGACGGCATGTATCCAGCCAGTTGGTATGATCATCGTATTCCCCGCAGTTAATTCGACCTTCACAACTTCGTCCACCAAGTCGCCTAGCCACGTATGGCTCTGCATCTCAGTTCCTGACCATCGTTCGTACGCGGCAAGGTTCGCGGGCGTTGGCTTAATGAAATAAAATACCTTGGCTCCTCGTAGGACGTGGTAATATACCGAGGAACCTGCAAAATCGATATGCCAATCCTGCCTCATGATCAGTGAAATCGATATACGAGCCATCTAGGACTACTCACCGTCCAAGCTTGCGCCACACCCATTAGACAGTAGAGCTGCACCTTAGGGTACGCATGCCCCCTACCCCTCTTCGTATTCGGCCAAAACCTCTCCACCCAATCCAATTCCCTGACCAACTTTGGTGGTAGCACCTCATCACCCAGCTTTGTACCCGAGATCTCAAGCGAGATGACGTTTCGAATCTTATCCCGTTTTTCTGGGCTAGAGTTGTAGTACTCCGCCCACTTCTTCAGAGTCCATCCTGGCACATTAGACTGCGATGCAACATCTGGGAACTCGCGCAGAGGGTAAACAAACAGTTACCCTCAGGCGATGCGATTCCGTACCTATCACTTCAACTGGTGTGTCTTCTCCTACTATCTCTGCTATATCGTCGATGCCCAGGTCTCTCGGTGGCATCTTCAGCCCTAAGCCATCCGGCTGTTCGATCACAATTGGTTGGCGCAAGGCGTTTTCATCGCTTTCAAGCCAATCCAGATTCACATCTGCACCTTTCATCCGAGGGAAATTGTTCTCCTTGATAGTCTTTCCCTGGAGCATCTGAGCCCACCGGTTGGGATCCGACTCCAGCCCTGAATTGAGGTTTGCATAGTCAAGCTGTGTGCGCTTACGCGAGGACTTGCGCGCCGGTGGCTTGAAAGTTATCGACCGTGCCGGGTTCTTCGCTAGACACTCCTTGCAAAACCTTGTGATGATGTCAAACGTCTGTAACATTCCTCCGCTGTCCCCCAGCTCAGGCTCACCATTTGTCTATCCGCTCCAATTCACCGCCGTCCCCAGCGCATCGCCAGTGGTACCATGTCTTGCACGCATCACATCGTATCCAACTCTCTTTGTCCGCCAAAGCGGTCACCTCTCCATTCTCATCTTTGCAAGCCGGACACTTGTCGTCCTCTGAGCGGTCCTCTTGACCCTCCGTCTGCTCAACCTTCAGGGACGTCTGTCCGGAATCCGATTCTGCGTCATGTTCCGGGGACTTCTGAGCATTCGAGCGTGTAGACCGTCGACGAGCCTTTGCCATGGGCGCACTACACTTTGCTAGACGAAGAGCTGTGAAATCCCGACACCGATGCTCTGCTCCTCCGCTGCGCTGACTTTCTTAGTGAGATCTGGGATATTTTGGGGTAAACTTCGAGTTAATTTCGGGAATCATTTTGAGTTTCCATTCTGGGTTTACACCTTCATCGCGCCTGTGGCGCGCGAACAGACGCGCGCCCTTGCTTGCTCGACCACCTTGTGGCGCTCAATATCAAAATCTATACGTCCCTGCAGAGCTCACCCTACTAGAATGGATGCAACTCGTGAAGATCTGCCTCGTGTTTCCATCGAGACACTGCAAGACTGGCGGAGAATAAAGTACAACTATGAAAGAGCTCTTCTAGAGATGCTAGACGAGAGATTGGCTGCGAGTGGCCTGTCTCACGAAAGAGATTCATTGATACCATACATCGACGAGGTCTGCATCGTGCTTCTGAAAATATTGATCTTTTATGTAAACTAGCGCAGTTTGTCTCTTCGACCTTTCAGATAGCGAAACCGAACGTTCGTATTAACGGCCAGAATTCGGAGGAAATCGACGATGAGGAAGAAGGTGAGATAGTATAGTTCCGGCGGTTTCTCTCCGGTAAGCTCAGCAGTATTGCCCCAGAAATGGAACCTTTCGACGAGGCTCTGGACCGGCGTATATGGTCCCTGGCAGATCAACGACTGAAATGGGACCGCGAGATAGCGAGCAAAAGACAGACACGCCCGAAGGAAGTTGCGGACATGATACAGGACCTATTAGATCGGCAAAGAGAAGACGACGAGGAATTTGCCACGTCTGCTACACCAGATACAGAAGAGCCCGCTGAAACTGAGACTGACGGTAAGCAATCACTGTGGACGCGAAGCGGGAGACAGACTTACTGTGACTAGTCCTGGATGCCCGATATCCAGATCTACAAACAAGTTTCGGGCAGCTGATGGCCTTGTCGGAGGAACTGCAGCAGGTCAGTGTACGGGTTTGACCGGAGGCTATCAATGATGATTTATGTCAATCCCAGGCTGCTCCAGTGCAATTGGAACGCTCCATTAGAGTAAGGGCAGTGGAAGAGGAAGTGAAGTCCTTGAAACGTTGATCTGCAACAAGCCATAGGGCCATATTTTTCCTCGATAATACCTGCCGCGTAAGCTGTGTTCCCTGTCAATATTCGCGGGTTCCTCGTCGTCCTATGATCGTCGGGAACGAGATGGGTGTATCCATGCACAAATCTGAGAAGGTACATATTAATAGCAACAATGTATCGTACAGTTCTCTGTAAATCTGCAGGGAGGAGACATGTGGACCATCTACTGGACGTTCCACGGGATACAAAGGCGACCCGCTCCATTTTCTGAGTCCAGACAACCTCCTGCTGAATCTCGTCACCGTTAGCTAAACTGCAACCCGGTGGCAGGAGGGAGCCCTCTGCAAAACATAAATCGTCCGGCGTACGATGTTTATGAGCCCCTGAAACCGCGACCTCCTCCGCGACCTCCTCTGAAGCCACCACCGCCCCGACTTCCACCACGTCCCCCGCTGAAGCCGCCGCGCCCGCCGCGGTCTCCAAAGCCACCCCGCCCACCCCGACCTCGAGGACCTCCTCTTTGGAACCCACCGCCTCGTCCTCCTCCGCGTCCACCAGGACCACCACCTCCCCTTGTGCCTCGTTTCTCTGGAGAAATTGAAACAGAAATATAAGCGCAGATCCAGTGAAAATGATTCGGAAGGTACGCACTGACGCCTATGTTTGAGATGTCAGGTTCCTATCAGGGAGTAGAGAATACTGTGTACGTACCGCCGACAGCCTTCGGTTTGGGCAGAAAGCGCTCGATAGGGAGAAGTTTGTCGCCAGCGATATAGACCTTGTCCCCCTTCTTGAAGCTGCTGGCTATCATGCCTTCTCCCATTTTGATAGAGAAGTAGACTTCGTTTATTGGACCAAGGATCTCATCCACTTTCCCGATGACCGACTTGTTCTGAAGATATATGGGCGCGTTGAAGTATGGAACCTTGTCTGGCATAGTGGAGCTGCATAACATTTCATCTTCAACAGCATGGACGAAAGACCCCATCTCTAGCGGCAAGGAGTGAGTCTTTGACCCTCAGCTAGCATACGACGATGCGCACCTAGCACTGTATCCGGAGGGCCAAAATCTCGTTGCTGGAAGCCGCCGCGCCCTCCTCCGCCTCCTCTCCCTGAAAAAAGTACAAATTTCAGGCTCTGCAGGTATGCTTAATCATTGCCTTACCTCGACCCATGCCTCTGCCTCCACGACTCATTGCAGGTGAAAGTAGATTGAAAAGAGCAGAGATGCCTGCCGAAAAGAGTAAGTGCAGGCTAGTTGTGGCTTCGCCGCCGCTCTTGGGTTGCCGGACACTGGCCCGTTAATCACGTCCGGGTAATGGACTTGCAGCTACACTGCCTCTTGTACCTTATGCCATGAGCTTGTTTTTCGATAAAACTGGCAGAGTTCTCGTCTCATTATCTCTGAAGCAGGATCTTTCCAAGGCTGGGCTAGATACTGCGCTCATCGGCAGAGACCTTGCACGTATTTTGGAGAGCTCCCCTGATTCCAATGAAGACTTGACTCTTTCCTTGGCTCCTGAGGACCGAAAGCCTGTTCAATCCTCAGGGCCTTCAGTGCTCAGGAGTCTATTGTGTCGCGTCGAAGTCGACGAGGAGGTACGCATACTTTCGATGAAGCAACTCCCCTTATAATGACCTCACCCTGAAGCTGCGGTATAACAGATCCATGGTCTACGTATTCCACCAGTATGGCTGAAGCGTTATCCTTCCGTGTTCGGCGATGGAGTCTCCCGTTCACTGGGCAGTGAACGATTCGTAGTCTCCTTGGCTAGGCGTGCATGCCTTTCCTGGATATTCATAGCAGCTCTGTCAGAAGCTGCATACGATGCCGCTAGGGACCCTGAATGCTTCTTGAACAGATGGGTCTACTGCAGCTCCCGTGTACTTCGTCAAGGCGACGAAGTTGGATTCGACCATAACGGCGAGCTTGTCTCTCACGTAGAGTACACCACCCCGTTCAGGTATCGCCTGATCATGGCAGAACCCATCATGCAAGGCTACGCTGAAGAAGGTGCAACTCAGGTTATTTTACTCCGCCCATCTTCCCTTGCGGATGGACTATCAAATGGGCATGCTACGCTGTACGACCTCGGCTCTGAGGACCCTACACCTACTGCATCTGTCAACGGTTCAACAGAGAACCTAGAAATTGATGAACGCTTTCTAGCAAGCTCATTAATAGATGGTGGATCTTCCTTCTACCATGCCTCGAACGGGGAACGGAATAGTTCCAACAGTGATGGCTCACCCGAAAGTCAGGGCTTGACTCTCCTGGCTCGACCTTTGTTACACACGATATCTCGGGCTTCTGATGACTATACTATCTACGTGCATACTAATGATCTGTGTCGATTGGGACTGTTGGTCGGCGATTGGGTGGGATTTAATCACAACTGTACTTTGGTCGTAACTCATGAGTTTTCAGGCTACCGCATCATCACATGCGACTGAAAATAAACGCGTCGTTCGTATATGTGTGGACGATAAGGTCAAATGCCGACCGTAAGGCTTTCCGCGAGACTATCTTTGCTGTGCTAAGCTTCACCATTGTCAGAGGTACTTTAGCAGCTTCCCCTGTTCTGCTTCGCAATATCGTACGTGTGTCCTCACATGCGCACCCGTCCGAATTGTGCATACGACTTGCTCCTCTTGGATATGCCCGGCCCACAATTCCTGTGGCCGACGAAGTGACGATTGCCAGGGTCGCTTCTCCTATCACTATTCACCGTGCTTTTCAGCCCTTGGTTCTACGGTCTCTCAAGGACTATTTTGGTGACAATGCACGTCTAGTACTGGAAGGAGATATCATCGTCATGACGGTCAGTACGAACGATCTTTCCGGGTTAGAGCAGGAAACATCCGCTACCGAAAGTGCGGAGGAGGACGAGCCATGGACGCATCCCCGGTGAGCATACAGTCTGCTATTTAAGGGCAACCACCGCTCAACGTCTGCTTCGGGAAGCGGTTTGCATCATGCCACACATTCCGATGAAATAATCTTCTTTGTGGTAACCAAAATTCGGTGCAGCGGGACAAGTACTGGCCAAGCTGCTCAGACTGCCTCCTCGTACATCACTGGGGACGGGACCTTGGGATGCTGGGTGGACTCATCGGTGACCAAAATGGTCCAAGCGGGTATCGAGCACGTGCGGGTCCCTGACATTGCTGGGTACATAGGTGTCGGTAAGCTTGGATTCGGCTTGTGGAGGTCGTATGCGTATGCGATAATGCCTGAGACTAGATCCCCCACCATTGCGTCCTCCCGCACAGCCCCAGACTCAACTAGTCAAGATTTCCGATAAATTATACTCGTTATCATCCGTTGCCTTTGCCGCTCATACCAAGAATTATGATCTCCATTTGTCCGTCCTACTCAAGGGTAAGCGAGGGTGCGGGAAAGTGTTCACTGTTCGACGTGTCGCTCGACACCTGGGAATCCACCTGCTCGAAGTGAGTTCGTCTCGCTCCTCTCTGTTAGTTGTGTTTCTCATTGTCCGCATTTCCAGGTCAATTGTTTCGATATTCTTGGGGATAGTGATGTGAAAACTGAAGGGGCGCTGCGGGCACAGTTTGACAAGGCCGCTTCATGTGCACCCTGCGTTCTCGTGCTCAGGAACACTGATGCATTTTCGTTGGCCACGCAGTCTGAACCTGAGAAAGGTATGTTAATGTAGAGTGTGGCTCGTGACCGAAGCTTCAAAGCACTCTCTGCAGAGACACCGTTGGCTAGTGCATTAAGGGAGTGCATCGATGAAATGCATGAGAAGTGGGACGCGACTGGGTATCCGATTCTGGTCTATGGAACTACAGCAAATCCCGATCGCATGCCAACTAGCTTGCTCTCATGTTTCAAGCATGTAGTTGACTTCGAGGTTCGTACAGCGGGTTCTACCTCCATGTGGAATTTCTCCTACTCACAAGCGCATCCCAGGCTCCAGACGAGTCAACCCGACTGGAACTGATCGATTCACTGGCGACACAACTACCGTACTCCCCGGACGTTTCTCTGTCGGACATCGCGAAGAATACCGCCGCATTTGTCACGAATGATATTGCTCATCTACTGACGTCCTCGAGGTCTTTCGTAATTCAGCGGATAAGGGAAGAGAAGTAAGTGCAAGTTTCTTGCTAAGTGAAACACTGCTCTAAGAGGCTTTAGATTCTCTTCCGCGATGCCGGAGATCCTTCTATGGCTTGCGGGTTGGCAAGTGTCTGCAAGAGATCTAGACAACGCTATAACCAAGGCTAGAGCCGCCTATTCGGATAGCATTGGTACTCCGAAAATACCTAATGTCACTTGGGATGATGTCGGAGGTCTAGTGTCAGTGAAAGCAGAGATTCTGGAGACGATACAACTGCCATTGGAACGGCCGGACCTATTTGCCGGAGGCTTGAAGAAGCGTTCTGGTAAGGATTATCCCCATCCTCGTATCTGATGAGGCTCTGAAGTACATGCAGGCATTCTTCTATATGGCCCTCCTGGCACGGGCAAAACGCTGTTAGCCAAGGCTGTTGCAACGTCATGCTCTTTGAACTTTTTCTCGGTAAAAGGTCCTGAGCTCTTGAACATGTACATCGGGGAATCTGAAGCCAATGTTCGTCGGGTCTTTCAACAAGCCCGGGACGCGAAACCCTGCGTTATCTTCTTTGATGAATTGGACTCCGTCGCGCCTAAGCGGGGCAACCATGGCGATTCCGGGGGCGTGATGGATCGCATTGTCAGTCAACTTCTGGCTGAACTGGACGGCATTTCTGGAGAAGGTAGTGCTGATTTGTTCGTGATTGGGGCGACAAACCGACCGGATCTTCTGGACTCCGCATTACTCAGACCCGGCAGGTAAGTCAAGGCGATTTGTTTGGAAGGTCTTCCTGTAAACATCTCCCAGATTTGATCGTCTGATATACCTGGGTGTGAGCACGACGCACGAGGCTCAGCTGGACATCATCAAGGCTCTTACCAGGAAATTCAAGCTGCATCCAACTCTCGATCTACGCTCTGTAGCCAATCAGTGTCCCTTCACTTACACTGGGGCCGACTTCTACGCACTCTGCTCTGATGCGATGCTGAACGCCATGTCGCGCAAAGCAGGGGAACTCGACGATAAGTTAGGTGCGCTAACAGCCGCTTGTGTGACCCGAACATGTCTGAAAATTCAATCCGTGCATAGTCGCATTAAACCAGTCGCCGCCCTTAAGCAATCACCCCTACCCTCTCACACCGCAATATTATCTTGCTGAGATGGCAACCTTAGAGGATGTGGAAGTTGTTGTCATGCAGGAGGATTTCGAGCAGGCTCTTCGTGCTCTGATTCCTAGTGTCAGCCAATCCGAGATGGATCATTATCACAGAGTTCAATCGCGATTTTCGAAAGGATCGCAGGAAGGGGTAAGTCTCGTGCATGTATCAGTTAATAGAATACATTGACAGTCTCTGCTCAGATCTAGATGTGATAACAGGGTGTCAGCGCTTTAGAACCATTTGCTGGGTTTCAATCCAATACGGTCCAGTACGCCCCGGAAGTTCTGGGGCATCAATGCCGCAAGGGCTGTCGTAGAGCGCAGTTTAACTGGCGTCCCGGGAATCTCCAATCTAGCGAGAGCTGTCCGTTAGTAGAGAGCATTTCCCAACAGTTGTACGGATCTTACTTGTAAGTAGACTTGCCGTCTACGAGGAGTTCTAGGTGTACAACAGGTTTGTTCGCGTTTGTGGTATCCACTTCCAAGGCGGACCTACCCAAGGCAACAGATAAGACCACTCCCTTTCATACAAGCCTAGGACAGCTCTCACCATTTATGATTGCCTATGGGAACATACTTAATGACCCTTTCTTTCGGGACTTCGTCAACGACCGTCACGGTGTCATTCAATCCCTCTTCAGTAACTATGACTTCCGTGCGGATCTTGCGCACGACTGCTTCAGACCTTGGCTTCAAAGTCCTGATGAACGGCACGTAGAACATATTTAGCGGGCTTGTCGAGACCTCCAGGATGGGGTACCCGTGCTCAGCAGTGAACTCTATCACTGCGAACTCATGGCGATCACCGGAGAGGAAGATGACGTTTGGCACCGTATGTAAGACATCTAGCAGGCTCGCCTTCTCATGCTCGAAGGCAGCCCAAGTATCGATCTGGCCTTCGTACGTCCAGAGTGAGGTGAATGGCACAGAGGTCACGATGAACTTGAACGTGGCGGTCGAGTTTACCTGATCAAGTGCAGGTGTCGTTAGGTATGGATGTCACAAAGATAATGGGCATTACAGCACCTTTCCGAGCCAATCGTACAACGCTGCAAGCTGCTGATCTCCGAGCATCGTGCGGCTCTCGACGTCCTCCGAGTTGATATCGGATCGATAACGCCTGGTGTCCATGACAAAGAATGCAACATCTCCATAACGGAAGTCGTAGTAATACTTGTCATTTCCCGCGGACTCGTAATTAGCTGCGGCGAGATATGTCTCGTATGCTCGAGCAGCGGTGGGATAGGGATCAATAGAGTCACTGCCTTGTCCCGCGAAATTGTTGATAATCTGGACGAAAAGTTAGGTCACCGCCAGCATGCTCTGTTAACGAACGTACCTCGTGATCGTCGTAAACATGGAAAATAGCTGAAATTGCTTCTAGATATAAGAGGTCGGGTGATCATTGAAGAGAACTCACGTAGTTTCTCGTACACCTTCCTGAAGCTCGGGCTATTATACGTCCTCCGATACAACCGGCGATACGCCTCTTCGCTGTCGCCGAAATAGACAGGCACATCGGCATAGATGAAGTCACCCAGGAACAACATGAATTCAACGGGAACCCCCTCGGGAGAATCAGTCGCCTCAGAGAGCGACGGTGACGCGGACGGAGACGGAGACGGAGATACTAAGGAAGAAACCACTGAAATCGCCGTAGAGATAGCAGGCTCAGAGCTCGACGTGGTCCCCACAAAAGCCTCTGACGCATTGGCCACAACGAGCTTGGCTGTCTCCAGCGACTCAGACAGTACAGACTTGGCTTTTCCCGCAGCTTCAGTTAAATTCAGCACTGGCTTGCGAGGCCAGATATAGTCGGCGAGAAGATCGTAGCCTTTGATCGTCCTTCCTTGAAAGGGCAGGTAAGGGAAATTCAGTGTGGTGCATGACGTGAATACGAAACGAAAGTGGGACCCGTAGGTAAGTCGGGGGTCAGGGAAGGTGCGGAAGCGGATAGGACTGGCGGGGTATGGTAGGATATCGGGCTCGCAAGGCGCATTGCAGCGCAGTCTGTCTATTGGTGAGTGTCAAGTGAGTATAACGATGACCCGATGTGATAAGGGAGGCGACGGACATTCATAGCTGGTACTCGGTGACAAATCAGCCAGCTTGACCGTATTCGTCCAATCGTCCTCGGCGCTAAGTGGCACCAAAGGTCCGTCTTGCCACCGCGCTACGTGCATGACACTATCCTGCTTTACTTGCCGATATTGCACTTGCAGAATGCTTTCGGTCACGTTGTGATCATAGGGGTAAGGATACCTGACAGCTAACTTGACAGCATCAGGATACACAGCTCCAACACGAGTAAAGGTGACGTCTTGAGCAGCATCGAAGTATGGGTACGCCGTGAAGTCAACAGCCGCCAAGAAGAGGAGGGTATTGAGAGCTAGATTTGTTATCCGTAACTTCGCAATTGGGGTGGGCAGAGAGAAGAGGATGGTTGAGAGCGTATCGGGGCTCTGAGGCTGAATATACTCAAGACGTTAGGAGAAGCTGATGAAAGCCGCCTAACTATCGGGGACTTACTGAAGTCACCTTCACAGCTCTCACTTCAGGCCGTTCGTCCTTCGCTTTCTCCTCGTTTCCATTTGCAGGCTCGATTTTCGTGGACTCTTCCAGTGGTATTGCGGAAAGAGAGTATGTCAGGAGGTACAATGAATACAGGACCGGTATGACCGGTACAGCGAGATGATGGGGAGCCTAGTGGTTTCGTGAGGTTCGAAGAGTGAACCGTACAATCTACGGCATGCAACCACTTACGACTCGGAGGTAAAGGTAGGTTATCGCCCGCAGTGCAGTCGAAACTGCAGCATTAAAATATCTCAGCGCTCCCATACGGGGCGTTGTATCGTCGCAGTCGTGCAGAGAAAAGTGTTAGGTAGCCAGGAGTAAACGGAAAGGACGCAATGCACGAGAGGCTACTTACAGACTGCAGCATTGCACAGACGTCATCACAGTATTATTTAGGTCCATTTCTGAACTTATTGATGTTATCCCACGGGCTGGGAATTAATTCAATGTTTCGTCCAGATCATGAAGCTGCTCTGCCGCCATGGGTGCCGGTCAATCCAAAGCTGAGTCGGACGAGCATGTGTTCCACAGCGAAACACCAATACAGGCGAGTCGTGGTCTGCATCGAAACGTGTAGTCTACTGAGTATTTTGCAGTTCTCGGAGGAGGTCGTGAACAACCTCTCGGACAATCTCGCTTCTCCGGACACTCCTCCCGAGAGGCAGTCATCCCTCGATGCCCACATCCGTTCTAGGATTCAAGTCGAGCTCGCTCGCCTCCGTGAAGAGGAGGAGCATGTGCGGGAAGAAATAGAACGTGCCCTCGAGAAGGAGAACCTTGACCGCGAGAGGGACATGGCCGGTGACGAGACAGACTCCGGAGTTGGCCAGGTCAAGAGCACCACCGCTTTACTCGGCGATGTGGACGAACTCCGGAAACAAGTTGAGAGGTTCCACTCCAAGAAGGACGACGACGACTTTGTTGCTGCTAGGTTGAAGAGTGAGGCTGTGGTGCAATGTTACAAGTATGCATCCTGAGTTTCCCCCACTGTTGATATTAGCTTACGTTACTCAGAAACAACCCTTCGACCACGCTAGACTGCTGGAAACAGGTCGACGAGTTCAAGGCTTCCGTAGCTCACTTGGAAGAGGTAACGTTCCCCAAACCTCCACTATTAACAAGTGACGTATCTGAAATGTACTTTACAGCGCTACGTAGAATCCCTACGGTAATAATACACGTCCCATGCTACTTTACTTCTTCACTGCATCACCTATCGTAAGAGACCCAGGCATTACAACATCGTACATTCATTTGGAATCGTATCATAGAAGGTCCGTCCAGTTTGTCCGAAGTCATCAGATAATTATAAAAAGTCCCAAATCTCTGTCCATCTCGTCATGGGTGTCATGACTCATTACTCGCCTCGGTAAGAATGGCGCATATTCATCCCATCGGTCGTGCGGTCCTCCTAGGGCGATCGGACGTCGTCCTTAGAGGACGTCCAGATGTCTTCGTGGCATGCAGCGACGCCGCGTTCGGAGGACGCTCTGGTGTCGTCTTCGGGGACAGTTCCATTGCTACCTTTGTAACGCGTGTCGATGCTGCCTTTGGAGGTGACTGTGGCATCGTCTGCGGGGGACATTCTGGTGCAGTCTCTGGATGATGCTCTGGCACAGTTTCGAGACGCTGGTCCACTGCAGCCTTCGGATGACGCTCCGGCGTTCGACCCTGTTGCTGGGATACAGCTACGGGAGGCAGTGGCTGTAGAGTCGGAGGGGGAATAGGTTCATCCGGCTGCGAGTATACGGACCCGGAGCTGCGTGTCCACGTCGACAGCCTGCGCGGATCGAGCGCCGAGAAAAAGCCTTTTGAATCTCGCTCGATATGTGGCTCTCCGCTCTGCGTTGAGTACACGGACTCGGAGCCCACCGTGAGCGTTGACGCCTTATGTTCCAGGCGAGGGATCAAGCCTCTGTCCCAGCGCACTGTCGGAATACGAGACGCACTGCCAAAGGGCACGCCTGTCGGTGCAACACCTGGGCGAATAGGTTCTTTCTTTGATGGCTGTTCCTCATCAGTGGTGATTGCTATCCCCTGCACATGTACAAAGCAGTCCTTCGTCGGCGTAGGCTCCCTGTTGTCTGCCAGAGGGACGGTTTCATCACCGCTTTTGCGGCGGAGCGAACCCGCGAATTTGACCTTCCTGTCCGGCTTGGGCACAAGCGCAGAGGGCAAGTACGGGTAGGTGGTGCCAGTGTAAGCATTTCTCCGTGTGTTTTCTTTGGTCGTGAGCATTTTCCTCTGTAGGACAATGCAAGCTTCAGTACTCCACCACTCGGGTTGCACACATTGAGGAGACATTCTTACCGCCTCCCTCCATCGCTTTTCATTCTCCCGCTTGATCGACTTTCCCCACCAAGTCCAGCCGATCACAGCGATCAAGGCCAGAAAGACACCTCCCGCTACGCCACCGACTATCGACGGTACGGGGATGTTCTGTCCTGGCGTCGCCGATGTCGATACCACCGCCGTGGGTGAATCCCCAATGTACGAGGTAACGGTGACCACTAAGACATTACTCCATCAGTCTACAGTCCCAACTGTACTAGTGATGAAGATCTAGCTCGCCTGGAGTGTCAGGAGATCGGGCGTCCAGCTGCAGAGCAGGCATCGTAACTCAATGACTCATGAGAGAGCGCTGGAAACAGCTGCAGCGCTTTATGGTGATTCATATACAAAACTTGGCACCTCGTGTTTCCGAACAAGAATACTCGTGGACTAGAACATGCCTTTATTCTGGGAAGGCTGTAAGGGAGGGCTGGCGTCATCTGGTGAGATAAGCTGTGCCGCGATGGGTCAAAGCCACAACGTGTGATACTATGAGATAGTTTGCTTCCGAGTTGTGGATCTAGGCGCACCCTGTCCTATCCTCGAGCATGGGGCTGCTGGAGTATTGCGATAATATGATTCAACAGTGGATAGAGTACGTTAGCTGTGATATACAAAGGCCTATAAAAACAGGTCGAAGACGAGGACAACGTCGTCGACGATGGAGCGGGAAAACATCACTGCTCAGCTGACTCCGCCTCAGCGAGTGCCGCCTCGTTCAGTGCCTCAGCCTCAGCCATCAACTTCTCTTCCAGCGCAGATACCCGTGCTAGGGCCTCCTGCCGCTCATTCTCCAGTTCGGCATACCTGCCTTGCAACATCTTCTCGCGGCTCTCGAGTCTGTCCACTTCCTCCTTGAGAGCAGCAACGCGACGCGGCCCAACAGCGCTTTCGTTCGTGCGAAGTTGTGAGAAGCTTTCCAGTTCGACCTTAACTTTGTCGGCCTCAGTCCATGCGGTGTTTATGCGCGAGGTCAAGGCTTTGAAGCGAGCCTGATAGCCACCTAGCGTAACGCCTAATTTCTTCTCGATTTTAGCAGACTTGCTTGCTTCCTTGGACATTTGCTCCCTGATCTCATCTAGGGATGCGGCGAAACCCGCGACCCGCTCTTCGTCCGATAGTGTGGAGGGCGCAACCCAGGTCTTCGTTGAGACGTTGTAGACAAGGCGTGGTCGCATGAATGCCCATGATACTGTCTCATCCAGGGGTTCGGTCTTCGATAATGAGGCTATACCCTCTTTGAGATGCTGCTCGCTTGCATTCGGAAAGCCTAGTGCCGACGCCAACTCCATATGAATCTGGGATTTAGCGTCTGCGACAAGTTCATCAGGGGGCATGTCATACGAGGACATTGTACTGCCTGCTAAGGACGTGCCCGGAAGAGGATGAACGATAGAGTCATGTTGCAGCAGTTCGGCAAGTTCCAAATTCATTAATCGCCGCGCTTGCTGTAAGCCGTCCTCTTCATCATCCATAGTCAACTTTTGCAAGAGCTGTGTAACATCAACGTTAGGAGGCCGAGGAAGCCCTCGTTGGACAGGCTGAGAGCGCCGTGCCAGTGCCTTCCTTTCTTCTTCCTCTTGCTGTTTTCGTATCCGGGCATCCCGTTCCGCGGCATCTTCTTCAGTGATAATAGGGCCTTCCGCTGTCTCAGCAGATTCTTCGTCTTCAGGAACCAGGAGCTCGAAGTTGTTCTCGGGCCTCGGCAAGGACATGAAACCAGCGCGAAGGGCTCGTTTCGCTGACGGATCATACTGCATACGTCTGGGGGTTTCACTCGGTGTAACCATCCCGTCGCCGGGGTTGATACTGAGGTTATCCCTCATAGGTGTGCGAAGGGGTGTCGCTCCATTCATAGACTGGATATCCGTACTGGGTGTCGCCGAGCCATCTATCAGATTACCTCTCGCGGGGGTCGCCAGCGGGTTGGGGGTGAAAGATACTTGATGCCGAGGAGTCGCACTTTCAAATCCAGTACCCCCGTCAGGGCCCACGTGGAGCGGCGTATTTTCATCGCCGAGCAGAGGCGTCTGTTGGATCTGCATATTCCGCAAGTTCCGAGCCTCAGTCATGACGTTGTCATCTGCGATGAACACCGTCAGCGCTATGCAAAGGATCCCCGATGACAAGAAACACATACGCTGAGGCGCTGTCCGTGGCGTTCGGGCCATCTTCGCCCTTTCTAGACCCTCATAGTCGCTCAGCAGCCCACCACTCGCTTCACTACCACCTTGAACCAAAGCTTTGGCGTTCTCTCCAGCTTGACCAATTTTGACAATTTCTTCCAACTCAGCTTCGTTGACTTGGGCGGCAGGGAGCTGGAGCTTCCGTCGGCGGCCAATGGATTCCGCCTCCTTCAGCTTCTGTATTTGTGCGTCTCTGGCTGGCACAAATTTTGTCTGATGTGGTTCGTTGCCCGCTTTACCTTCCTGGGCTTTCCGCTGCCGTTTCCTACGTTCGGCCTCTTCTTCTTCCGGCTTCCGCTTGTTTTCCAGTCGACGGAGTGTCTGGCCAACGGGGGCTGTGGTCGGGCGAGCCTGTTCCTCAGAAGTGTCATAGAAGCCGGGTGCAGGTTTCTTCTCAAAGGGAATATCGGCATTATACTGGAAGCGGAACGAAACATATCAGATCGGGTAATCATGAGATAGATTACCATACGTACATCCATTCCCTTCTTCTTTGATTTGTGTCGCATACTGCATCATCATCTAGTTAGTAAAATCCGGTCTACGGCTATATGATGTAGTAAAGTTCACTAACATGATACCAGCCGCTTTCAGCTCCCGTTTCTTCTGCAGCATGGCGAGACGCCTAGCCTCCTCCAATTGACGCTCGCGAGCTTTACGCTTCGCCTTCTTTCCCTGGGTATTCGCTAGGCGGGCACGGGCTTCCGACAGCATCTCCTTCTCTGCGCGCGTGCGAGAACTGTTGAAAAGACTTCGCGACATGTAAGAGAACATCGCACGTACCATCTTCGTCCATATCGATAGGATCTGGTCGAGCAGGCTTCGTCTCCGGATCGACGTCAATCTCCCCCGGTCTGAGTTTCCTGACATCTTCAGCACTGGGACCGGAGTCTCCCGGACCTGTCAGACCGAGCTCTTCGTGCTCCTTCGCTTCCGCTTCGTCTAGCAGCTTTTGATACCGTTCCAGACACTGCGTGGCGGTCCGACCCACTATGGGAGCGATGGTTCGCCACTGAGTAGGCATCAACTTTGCCAGATGCAGGAGCTTTTCATCCTCGGTCTGGCAGAGCAGGCATGTCAGCGCACCATGGTAGAAACCAGTCAACCTCTCGTCACCTTTGACCACTCTGTCTTCTTGATGGACGGGTCCAACCACTCGTACCATCGGGCTTTGCATTGCTTGGGAGTCTTTCGCACCAACAGGGACGAAATACGGGCCCTGGGACCAACAGTCAGATGTTAGTTCAATAGTAGTGTGCATAGTGTGCGCACCATTGGTTCTTCCCATACTTTGCGATCGCGGCCTTCAGCACTTCATCCTCCGTGTTCTGGCAAGACAGTTAGGAAGCCTCGGCGTGTCATGGCACGCCACGTACCTTCCAAACCCCTTACAAGCGATACTGCATGTCAGAAAGCGCGGCGAGCCTAAGGGAGATACGACATACCTCCTTTGATGATTATCCGAACCATTGTAGACCCAATGGAATGTCGCGGTCGTGAGCAGAGCTGAGTGGGAGCGCCGATGACTAAGCAGCAGCAGGTACGAACACGCCACGTGGGAGTCCACGGACAGGTCCTTCTGGGACTGGTCTCAGTTACCCGATTTGACTGCTGTGGCTGTTGGTCACTACCGTCCTCGACGGATGAGCCCTGTGTATTTGAGAGTGAGCTGTAGCTGCCTGATTGGCTATAAACATTAACGATGATTCCAGCGCTCTCTCGGATACCACGGCCATCACTGGTCGAGTGAGTTGGGGATGATTTCCGCAGAGCAGCCCTCATTGCTGGTGGGAGAGGAGAGGGTATACAATGCATGCGGATCGAGGCAGATTGATGCTGTGAGTTATCAGATAATATATTTACCGCTATGACATCTGTTAGAGACCGATGCGGATAAGGGGCGGATAGTGGGGCATTGATGGGAAAGGACGGTTGTATGTAAGATGGGGGGACTAGGACGCCGGGCTGGGAGGCGTACGGGTGCGAGTTTGAGAGGGACGTAGAACGGCTCGTCCACGGTGTCTTACCCAAGGGAACGTGTCAGTTGACGTGCGAGGCCAGTAGTCCCGCAACCGTCCTCCGCTCACCTGCCCTCCTTTCCCGCATTTCCAACCGGGGATGCCATAGCCGCGGTCGTGATAAACCCTGTTTTAACGCTGCACAGACGCCCTGCGGATCGTCAGCCAGTCCACGCCCAGCGCATGAGACGCAATAATAAATGCCGACGTTCCCATCGGCGGTTATCATCAGTATTGGGACGATGTGAGCAGCCATAGCTTGTCTGGCGCATAAAGCTGCCGGGAGAACAAAGGGACATGAAACACAGCACATCGGACGGGGGATGGCGGCCGGGGAACCTTAAGTGGCCGGGGACAGCCCGTCGGGTTGGTTGCCGGAGTGCCGGATCCGGATATAGGCTAGGACCCCGGACTTTTCGGTGAACGCCGGTCGACGATGTATCTTGTAACACCGGACCCCATCGCTTTCTTCTCAACTCTACCCTCAGCATCCGCTCTGCCATCTCCTCGCTGTCCTCGTCGTCCTGCTCGTTGCCGGCACCGTCCAGCAGCCTCTTCTCCGCGTCCCAGACGCTCTTGTTCCTCCCCACCAGGCCCTAGTTCGCCGTCTGCTTCATAATCGGGCCCCCGGTTGTCAAACAGTTGCCGATTTCCTACTTGATTACCGCAATGGAGTCGATGCCCATGTCCGCCCAACCAGAGCAGCAGAATGACGAATCTCAGGCCTCTTCGTGTGTCTTGCACTTACCACGTAATTGAATCTTCTCTCATATCTGGATTCAGCTCCAACAGACCGCCCGTCGTGCGAGGGGCGAGGGCATGTACAGTATGCCGGGCTGCCAAGGTCAGTTGTACTTCCAACCCAAGTGCAACCCGGGCGTCTCAGTCATTGTCAGATGAAATGTGTTGGCTCCGAGGATGGAACAAAGCAATGTCAGCGTTGCAAGCGGGCTGGTGTAGAGTACGTGCCTCATCAGCTCTATTGATTCCTGATATTGATGCCGCCCTTGCTTGTCAGGTGTGTCTTTGAAAAACACCGGCGAGGCCGAAAGCCGGGGTCAAAGTACGTTCTATCCGCTGCTGTCATCTGAGTCCTGCTTTATCTTCCATCTCATAGGCTATCTGAGGCCTCGAAGATGCTTCGTCGGCTGGAGAAGGGACTTAACAGTGCGAAGCTCAAGTCTCAGGCCAACGAGATGGCCATGAGTTCTCCTTACTCTGCGGGAGATTCACGCGGTAGTTTATCCGACTCCTCGCAATTTCCCAGCATGATGCGTACCGGCGATCAGTTCGGGTCCCCGTCCTCGCAATATCAAGGATCTCACCAACTCCCTCCCCTCCAGTTGCCTCCTCTCCACGGGGGTGATGTCCAAGCCCGTGGCTCCAGGTCATCTATTGACATTGACGAGGACGGGGACGCGGATCGCCCCGACGACGCCATGTATCCTGCCAAGCTGATACGCAAGGAAAATCAGCGTAACTTGTTCTTGGAGACGATCCTCAATCCACGCCATGAGACGCCTTCCGCCGCGGCGTCTACTCCCAGCGCTTCTGAGCGCTCTACTGGGTTTTCGCCCTCCTTGCCGGCGGCGCCGCCCGTACCTACTCCGCCTGGTGGACTCGCCGATCCCATCGCGGCCGGCATTATAACTGAGGAAGACGCCAGAACGTTATTCGATCTTGTTTACTTAAGGCTGAATCCGTTCATTTGTCTCTTCGACCCCGCTTTGCACTCTGTTAATTATGTCCGATCGAGGTGCCCTTTCTTGTTTACTGTCCTTATCATGGCCGGGTGCAAGTTCTTCAGGGCAGAGTTGTACAAGCCTTGCCAGAAGCTGGCCAATGAGCTGGCAGTGCGTGCATTCGCTGAAGGCTGGAAAAGCGTGGAGGTCGTCCAGGCCTTCGCTTGTCTGTGTTATTGGAAAGAGCCAGATGACACCGTAAGCGTGTCGCTATACCTGCTCGGAATCCAGCACTAAGATACACCTTTAACAGCGCACATGGATGTATATCGGTTATGTAAGTCATCCTGGACTCTATATTAGCGTATGTTCATGAGGTATCCAGGCCTGCCGAATGGCTGTTGACCTAGGCTTGAATCGTTATGTCCCTAACCCGTTGCCGACCGAGACAGAGTTCCAACGTCAAGAGCGTCGTAATCGTGAGAGGACGTATCTCGTGCTGTTTGTTCACGATCGTAGTCTCAGCATGCAGACTGGCAAGCAGTGGATGCTTCCCGAGGTCAGCCGGTTTTCGACAGCGTTTGCGAGATATTTACCTTTCCAACAGGATGACTTGGTACGAAACTCACTTACCTGGCATGAAGAGGGTGGGGAGCCCATTCGTCCGGAAGATGTCATCGTTGCCGCGTTCGTTCAGTTGAGACGCATCGCTGTAAGTTCTAGCTGTCGTCTATTGAATCGGTTATTGAGCATCCGTTCAGGCCGAAACCACAGATGTCTTCTATCTCCACAAAGGAGTTTCCGGCGCGCAGCATACCGATGTCAATTACGAAGTCCTTCTCCGTAACTGCAACACTAAATTGACCAAATGGATGGATAACTGGGAGCATGAAATGCGGAGAGGTGCGAAC
Organism: Gloeophyllum trabeum ATCC 11539; assembly: GCF_000344685.1. Lineage (NCBI taxonomy): Eukaryota > Fungi > Basidiomycota > Agaricomycetes > Gloeophyllales > Gloeophyllaceae > Gloeophyllum > Gloeophyllum trabeum. The sequence goes on along the minus strand of NW_006920412.1, from coordinate 2,528,639 downwards.
AGTCTCGATCCAGATGTTGCACATGAGGTCTCATCGTGATCGCTTGCAGCCGGCGGCGAGAAGTTCCATTTCTCCTTCCTTAGTTTCTTCCGGCTGCATGTCCGGCTGTTCCTCAACAGCTTCGGCATCCAAGCGTCTTTGTCGCCAGTAGGTTGGCGCCCTTAGTTTGCCGAACGTCATACTCACAGTGGCGCCGAATACACAGAGCAGTCGCGCAAGTCCCAGTCTCCAGGCGCTCTCTGCTTGCTATACCAGTGCCTTGGACACGTTGACTATAGTCACGAGGGACTTCGCATCCATGAGCATGCTTGTGAGTCCACCTTGACTGCTGACCAGCCGATGGTACCTGACCACTCCTACTCAGCGTTATGGCCAAGATTCCATCACTGTCATGACAGCATACTCGGCAGTGTTCTTGTTGAAGGTCGATATATCAAGGTTGAATATTTTAGAGTCGTATGCTGACCTGTTGACAGTTGCTCCGCAGCTCCAATACATTGGCTGAGCTTCATGACGACGCCACGAAAGATATATATTCGGTCATATCAAGCACGGCGGATGCCTACCAGGAAGCATCTGCCCTGTCCCCGGCGTCCACGTCAGCGGCATATCATGCACGTTTCTTGCGGAGCCTCGTAGCCAATGATATCTTCAAGGCCCGCCAGACCGAAAAGGGCAAGCAGGACAAAATGTCGATTGATCCCCGGCTCCAGGGTAAGCTATCATTCATCCTCCTCATTGTCGGCTGGCTAACTCCGAACTAGGTGTCTCGTCTTCACGGCCCGTTGCCTCTCCCGGCGAGCCGCCGCAATCAATGTACCCTCAACCAATGGTATATCACCACACGTTCCGCTTCCCTGCTTCTCCTAATCTCCCTGCCCACCCATTGGCACAGGAGCCTGGGGCCGCCCATGTTGGTGTGGGCGGCACTCCTATGGCCAATAATTATGCACCATATGTCAATAGCCACTATCCCACCCAGCCCCATAGCGAGCTGGATGCTCACTATTGGCGCAATATGTTCATGGATCTCGGGTTCGGGGAGACCGTTGAATCGACGCCTTTCCGAGGTGGCCCTCCGCCAGGTGCAGGCTATGTCAACGTTGATTCGGTTCGGTCCTCTCAGCCTTTACAGCATCGCAGTCCTCCTCAATTGCCTTCGTATCACTATATGCAATCTTCCGCACCTGGATTCGGACATTGATTGTATAACTCAGCTTGGTCTTTCCCATATCGTGCCCGTGTAATAATCGCTGTCTGTTATTAGGCTCGTCCTGTTCTTTCGCCCTGCTTTCCACTCCACACGCTATCTCGTGTCTCAAGAAGGTGTACGTACAACTTATTATATCTTTGTCATAGTTCACTGTCTCTTTCAATTGTCGAGCGCATTGGTAGTTCAGGTTGCCCGCTTATGCTATGGTAAATACGAATGTCGTCACGCGGTTCCCTGTGCAGTATCTATTGTATTCCGTTATACTACAATACAATTGTGATAACTCCGATGGTCCGCAAGCTGGTCAGAGCCCGCTCCATTCGAATGAGTCGTTTAGTTCGAAATGGGTTTGCAAAGGTAGGTTGTCGCTGCTCGTTCCGGCGTACAGAACATATCGGCCTGCTGAAGCACGCCAGGAATGGTTGGGCGTATCCCAGAAGGAGACAGCATATTTATCCAGAGATATCTTGATCTGTCTGCTTTCACCAGGCGAGAGGTCCTTGGCCTTGGCAAAAGCCCTAAATTGTCGTTTCGGAGTCGTGACGCCAATATCGGGATAGCCGATATAAACTTGAATAACCTCTGAACCTTTTCGCGATCCTATGTTTTGCACGGTCACGGTCGCCTGTAAACTAAATAGCTTGGTGGATGTCATCGTGACGGATAGGTCCGACAAGGAGAACTGAGTGTAAGACAATCCGAACCTGCCGGTTGACATAAGATTCTAGCATGTCACTCAGCACAGAGATCACGACCCACCCGAATGGGAAAAGAGGCTTTATTCCTTTCGACTCGAAATACTTATAGCCCACGAACAAGTCTTCGTGGTAGTGAATTTTGCCGTTTTCGCTGTGCAGATTCGGATACGCCGGAATGTCCTCGTAACGGACGGGCAACGTCAAAGACAAGCGTCCAGAAGGGTTTACGTTGCCGTAGAGCACGTCTGCTAGGGCATTTCCCACTTCGTTGCCCGAATACCAGGCTTGTAGCAGGCCATGCACAGCGCCGACCCAAGGCATAGAGACGGCAGAACCCTTTCACCGCTTTAGTGATACACCTCATACAGAGGAAGTAATACTCACAGCTTGGACGCAAACCACTGTGTTCGGGTTAGCTTTGGCTACCTTTGCTATTAGCTCGTCTTGTCGTCCAGGCAATTGTAACGTCGGTCTGTCAAAGCCTTCGCTCTCCCATTCGGGGGTCAGCCCAGCAACCAGAACGACCGCGTCGCTTTGCGACGCTAGAGTGACAGCCTCGTCAATGGCTTTTTCTGGGTCAATTTTCTCCGCGCCTCCAAGCCGCTGGGATCATAGCGTGAGCCTTGTAAGCACCGCTGCATAACACTCATACCAATACGCACGACACCTCGCATCAGCGCTGGCTGTGAGTCCGGTTTCGCTTCCTCGTTATCAGAAGCTGGCGGGAATGTGTTTGTGTATTCCATCAACACTGTTCTCGCTTTCCCGGCCTCGAACTTTAGGACAGCAGTCTCTTCCACAGTGCCTTGGCTGCCAACGGTTTAGACAAACGAGGTATGAGACCACGGCGCGCGTCACTGACCCGTAGAAGAATTCTCCTTTAGTTTGTTTCGTCCAGTTGTCGATCGTCAAATTGCCGTCAACCCATAGCTTTGCACGGCCTTAACACAACAAGAACCAGTGAGCTTTTGAAAGCGGCGAGTCTCTTCTCGGCACCTACCAGCGACAGTGAGACCCAGCTCGTACTCCGCAGTCTTATCGAATGAAAGCAATCCTTCGACTTTGATTGTCCACGTCGGAGTAAGGCCGGTAGGAAGGAAGTCGTTCAGCCTGATTCTGGTATCTTGCAGAACGAAGTGCGCCAACTCTTCCTCGACGGGGTTGCCGTTATCATCGTGATTGTAGAAGGTGCAGACCCAGCCGGGTTTCCCATCCTTCGTCTTCAGGTTATTCTCCAGAGTAGGCAGGTACCTGTGGGCTTCGGACTGTTCCATAAACGTCCGCATTCCCTGGGCGAATGGACTTACCATAGCAGCCGACGCTGTATTGAAATTCGATGCCCTCGGGTGCGTTGTCGAGTATCCCCTGGTAGGGCGTGACAACATAAGTCGGTTTCAAGGCAGCACTTCCTCCACCTGAGATCACTCTGCCCTTCGCATTCGGCCCAATGATCGCAACCTTCTTTACTTTTTCCTTTCGTAGTGGGAGTAGGTCCCCCTCATTCTTCAGCAGCACCATGCCGTCCGCAGCAAGCTTCCTGCAGAACTTCCTCGCTTCGGGCGAGTCTCGCGAGCGCTCGATACCATCACCGTAGACGATGTCTGGGTTGACACGAGACATCTTCTGGACAAACGACAGCAGTGTAGAGACACGCGTGTTCAGGGTCTTAAAGGACGTCTTTTGTGCGGTGAGGGAGTGGTTGACGAGGAGGGGCGTGCGCCACCTCGGGGGCCCGGGCATCTCGAGGTCGAGGCCGGCGTTGAGGGCTTCTGCCACGCTGTACGTTCCGTACCTAAGGAAATCCAGATCAGGGGGTTAGCGGGTACGCCCGAATATTGAGGACGTACCAGTCACTCATGACCAGGCCATCAAAGCCCCATTCTTTACGGAGGATGTCTTGAAGGAGCCGAGGATTCTCAGAGCAGTGCACGTTATCGATCCGCCCGTACCTGGTAGACTGTGTGATAGGTTTTATCCTGTTCATGCGCGCTTCTACTACTTACGAGGTCATGAACGCCCATGGCTTGGCATCTCTCTGCGCTAGCATGAATCTACCGAGATATGTTTTAGATGCATGGTATATGGGTGTTTTCTTCCTTACGGGTACAGGTAGACCTCCCGCAGAGCGCGCTCGGATACTACGGAATCGGCAGCTGTACGCTCATGCTCCTGGTCATTGGCGACAAAATGCTTAATGGTCGCTGCGACACCGTTCTCTTGCAAACCATTCACGTATGCGGCAGCCATAGTACCTTCAAATAGGTTTGTTAGGTTGTATCCCAAGGTCCAGGATTCGTCGTCTCACCTGAAAGATGGGGATCCTCGGAGAACGATTCAAATGCTCGTCCCCCTAGTGGATTTCGCTGGATGTTGCAAGTCGGGGCCAGGAGGATCACAGAGGACTTGATCTTCGTTTCTTCGGCCAGGAACGCACCCACTTGGTGGATGAGTTCCGGGTCGAACGTGGCGGCCATGGCCGTAGCACACTATCGTGATACTTAGGCGGACAGAAATAACCATTGCAGATTCACGTACCGGAAGACATTGAGCTGGGGTCGATTGAAAGTGAGAGGAGCCCCTGACGCCCTACATTCTATCGGATCAGGGACGTAAATTCAGCGGACGAGTCGAATCATACATTAGGCCCGTCACTCATACGGACTCCTGGAATCTCAAGGCGTTCGATAGCATGCGTATTCCACCAATTCGGGGCGCCCAGTAACTGGACTTTCTCTTCCGTCCTCAGCTTCTTGACGAGATTGGGCACAGAGGCGTCCAGGAAAGAGCGGTTTTTTGGCTGCGACATGGCTAGCACACCATTAACTGGGTTCACCTCTAGGTGACTGCAGTCAATGCTCAATTGCAGGGGCGAGGAGCCCGGGTTCTTATACGCATAGGAAGGGAATGTGTCGGGAGATAGTCGGACAAATCTGTGCAATGGAGGGGAAACCGCTGGTCATCGGGCTCCGGCTTGGCCAGAGACGTTGTCTGCTCATTCGATAGCGCAGACGTCGGTCAGCGCTGCCGAGTGAGAGACGAACAGCTGACGGCCTCGACGGTGGTTGGATTCATTCGAGCAACTAAAGAAAGCATGCGCACATGTTCAGCCACAGCGACCGGAATCGGACGAATCGTCCTCATTAGTCCTTTGGTCTAGCATGTTCTGGCCGTCCCTACGACGCTGCAAGATGGCATTTCTACTGTTGCATCCGATAAACAGCCCCCTTTAATCACTGTCTGCATTGCATTCTGGCAAACATAAACTACGATTCCTACCTCGACTAGTCTCGAACTGTAATGTCCGACTACGACCTGCCGACAAACCTTGCACGTCCAAAGACTTCCGCGGTCCTGACTCTGCGGATAATCAAGTCCTTCGAGTTCCGGACAGAGAAGAATCTTGTCCTGAAGGATGTGAATCTCGAGAAGGTGACGGTTGGTGAACTGAAGGAGATGGCACGGCAAGGTTCGTCTCTTCGAATTTCCAATGTTGTATAGGCTAGTAATCGATAGCGTAGCCATTCAGACGCAGCCTGGATGGAAGCCATATCGTACTGTTCACTATGGTGAGTCTTACATAGTTCTCTGTTCGTATGGAATACTCAGGTCACCCTCTATAGATACGTTAAAGCTCTATACAAAGGCACATGGAGCCAAGGTACGCTTGTGAACCGTCGGCCACGCACGCCTGCTAAAGGGAGACCCCCAGACGAGTAATCTGATCATAAATCTCGACCATGATGACTGGATATTGGACGACGACTCGAAAACCCTTGCAGAGTGTGGGTTCGGTAAGGGTCATTGACCCCGTTGTGTTGTGCTCTATCTAATCCATCCACAGAGAATGAAACCGAAGTCAGCTTCTTCAACAGAGAACTGTACGAACAGTTCAAGGCGCATCCGGAGGTAAGGAAATCATGTTAATCCTTTGCCCTACGCTCGTTGACTCTGCTTGTAGACCCGTTGGGAAGCCGAAAAGTGCTGATACCCCGTGTATAATAGATCCAGCTGATCAGTGTCATTAATATCGTCATGTATACTAGTAACATGGAATCTAGTGAAACAACTGCAGACCAGAGGGCCAACAGAACAGTGCACACAGCATGGGATGAGGACAGATGACAAATGCGAGCATGATGCGGTGGGGGATAAGTAAGAGAAATACAACAAGTCCAAAAGATGTATGCAATCATTGCTGTGCGCACTGTACTCTAGGCTCGCCCTCGTCCTCGTCCATCATGTCTTCGCCCCGGCTCATCGACTCTTGCCTTCTCGCGTCGACCTCCTCCAGCTCGGCCTCCTCGAGCAGGATGTTCTTCGGGAACTTCTCGAGCGGCTTCCTTGGCGGCAGCGCCTTCTCGAGGAACTCGATCTTGGACGGGTCGATGTGGTCCGGGAACACGATCGAGAACTTGATGAACAAGTCTCCATATTCGTGATGTCGCAGTGAGGGCATGCCCTGGCCCGGGATGACCTTCATCTGGTCTGCAAATTCGTGAGAATTTCGTCAGTGATGACGCAAGGCGCAGACGAAACACTGAGCCGGGCAGGTACTTGTACTCACCATGCTTGATGACTTCGCCGGGTACGAGGTTGACCACCAATGCGCGGTCGTCGAGGTGCTTGATCGCGAACTGGCCGCCACCGAGCGCCGTGAGCAAGTCGAGCTCGACCTCGGTGAACAGGTTGTTCTCTTGCCGCCGGAACCGGTCGTGAGGCTTCTCCTCCACAACAATAATCACGTCTCCAGGCACAACACCCGGCGCCTGGTCGCTCTCCCCACGGAAGGTGATCGTCTGGCCCCCGCGCATACCCTTGTCGATATGCACCTCGAGCATCTTCTTCTCCGAAACCGTCTTGCGGCCATTACACGTCTTGCAGCGGTCCTTGTGGTTGATAATCTCGCCCGTGCCCGAGCACTCGTCGCACGGCTGCTGCAGCTGCTGGATCATCGGGCCCATCTGGCGCAGCGTGATCTTCACACCGCGCCCGCTGCACGTCCCGCACTGGCGCACCGCGCCCTCCTTGCCGCCCTTGCCGCCGCATTTCGCGCAGATGATGTTGCGCGTGAGCGCGAGCTTCGTCGTCTTGCCCTTGTACAGGTCCTCGAGCGAGACATGCACGCGGTGGACGAGGTCCTTGCTCTTGCGCGGCCCCGAGGACCGCGAGGGTCCCCCACCGAAGAAGCCGCCGCCGCCGAATAGCTGGCTGAACAGATCCTGGAGCGCACACCCAGATTGGCATCACGACCTTCGCGGTGACGCAGCCCGGGGGAATAAAATACTCACTTGTGGATCCATCCCGCCCATCCCGCCCGACTCTGACAAGCCCGCCTCTCCCCGTGCATCGTATATGCTCCGCTTTTGCGGGTCGGACAAGACTTCGTATCTGCGCGCACAACGTGAGTCAGCACAGCGCCACGCGCAAGCCACCGCGGAAAATACGCACGCGTGTGTAACCTCCTTGAACAGCTCCGGATCACCGCCCTTGTCTGGGTGCAGGCGTAGTGCTCTGCGCAAAAGCACACCGATGAGAACACGCCCCCTCGCGCCACCCCAAACCGCCCAACTCACTTTTTCCGGTAGGCCTTCTTCAAGTCCGCCTCGGAGGCGTCTTCTGGGACTTCCAGCAAGTCGTAATATTTCCTGATAACCAAGCAAGCTATCAGAACAAGTCCAGGTAAATTCGCGCGGGCACGTACGTTTCCTTGACCATGGCTGCGGCGGTGAGTACGAAGGAAGAGGGAATGCGAGGGAGGGGATAGCAAGCGGCGCCCTCTTTCAAGGCGGGGGATCGCAGTGGAACGTCCTGGAAGCTTCGCAGCACATCGCCATATCCGGTAATTGGCACCGCTGCGCTTGGGCAACACGCTTATGTAAGCCTCTGCTCCCCTTCATTCTGCTGAAATCTTTCAGTGCTTTCTTCCTGTCCAGCGCTGTGATCGTGCGCTTGCTAATGATACATAAATCATTGGATGATATCTGCAATGCATGGTGCTCGGTTTCCTTCTGTTCGATTTCTTTGTATACGCGGAAGATGAGTATCAATCGAGCCCTCCGAATGCGCTAGAAACCTCTGAATCCCATCCCATCGCGGCGCCAATCTGAGATACCAGTAGTCGCACTCATGCAGCCGCCTCGCTCACGTCTGGATACACATCGAAGCGGCGCTGCGTCGTGACCGGGATGCCCGCGCGCGCGGAGTGGAACACCGCCGGGTCTGCAAGGCAATGAGGGTGAGCTGATAGAGCATCGCAGGAAGGGACGCACCGATGTCGACGTAGATAATCTCCTCCTCGTGCCCGGCCTCGGCGAGCACGGTCGCCCTAGCGCGGGCGATCAGCTAGAGATAATTCGCAGATTGTGATAGGGACTTACATGGGATCTACGACCATCGAGTGGCCCCACTGCATGATACATCTGAGAGCTGCGTTTGCGGTAGAAGATGGCCGGACACTCACAGCATGGTACTCTGCGGACATATCCCGGGCAGGACTGCACATCGACACAAAGATCTGATTGTCCACGGCACTGGCAGGGCGTTCAGTCCTGAGCGTCCGGTCGGGGATTCACTGAGCTCACCGAGCACGCTGCAGCAGCTCCCAATGTAACGGGCCCGTGGTTAGGTTAAATGCGGACGGGTAGATAATAGCATGACAGCCTGTGTAATTAACGTTGTTGGTTAACACCCTTACTCGAAGGAAGGATACGGGAGCGTTTACCCCTGCGTGCCGCAATCATGGCCAACTCGGGAAAGCGCACGTCGTAGCAGATGCCCAGACCTATGCGCGCAAAGTCGGTGTCGAACATGTTCATGGTCGTCCCGGCACTGAGTATTTCGCTTTCCTATCCACAATGCTTTGCATGAGATGAAACAGCGGAAGTGTGAATGGAGTAGCTGCTCACCTTGAAAGTGATCTTGCCGGGAATGTCAATGTCGAAGAGATGGAGCTTGCGGTGCAGCGCGACCAGGTCACCTAGACGGCTAGTTAGGATATTGGGGTGCTAAGACATACTAGGAGCAAACCTTTTGGAGAGTAGACAGTGCAGGTGTTGTAGAGCTTTTTGCTGTCGGTGGCATCACGCTCCGGTATCGAGCCTACAGGTATGGAGTGTCGGCTGAAGTGGCAATTCCAACGACGCCATCTTACCGCCGATCAGCCAGACGCCCTCTTCCTTGGCGGCTTCTGAAAGCATCTTGACGCTGCCGCTCTCGCTTTTGGAGACATCGTAGGGCTGTCCCGGGGTGTAGCCTATCGTCTCGGCAAAGACTGGGAAGTGCTTGGCGCCGTACGGTGAATTGAAACACTCCTGGAACATCCAGCTAATCTCAGTTCTACCCCGTGTATGTAGCGCTTTTCATACCGGCAAGACGACCAAGTCAGGCTTCTTGGACCCCTGGCCAGACGCGGCCTTGCTGATCATATCCCTCGCATGCGCCAGGTTGCTCTTCGTATCCGACGTGACCTGACCGAGCTGGACGAGCGCCAGCCTGAACGGCTTCAGCGTCGGAGCCTCTGGTGATGTGGACATGGCACGCGATTTAAAGAGTCTGAAGGAACGGACGGGCAGCGAGCTGAGCAACATGCAACGACGGCGACAGCGGACGGCACAGATAAGATCGGGCGCTCGGCACCGCATTGCGATCAGGCGATCGAGACAGATCTCATCGCAGATCTAATCAATGTCGCCATCAGCCAGCCACAATCAGCCTCGAAGTGACTTTCCTCCATCTATTTCCTGCCAAAGTCCTGGAATAATATACAACAACAGCTAAGATATGTCTCTTCTTGTCATCTACAACCCTGCATCCGGAGACCGGTCAGCAAAGCAATTCTTCGAGGAGCATGTTATACCTCTTCTGCACCAGCACGACAAGAATCCCACCAACATCGCGTCTACCGAACGCGCAGGCCACGCCGGAGAACTTGTCAAATCCCACATTGCCGCCCACCCGGGACCGGTCACAGTAATTATCGGCTCCGGGGATGGCACCGTCCACGAAATCGTCAACGGTCTGCCTGAAGCAGCAGCCACCAGAGTAGACCTGGTCATCGTCCCGCTCGGAACAGCCAACGCGCTCTACTCCTCCCTCTTCCCCCCCTCCGGCGCCGACCAAGACCCCACGTCCTACCGCCTCAAAGGCCTATCCGCCTTTCTCACCAGCGCCCCTCCAAAGCCGCTCACCCTCGCAAAGACGACGCTTTCCTCCTCGTCCACCGTCTACTCTGCCGTCGTCACCTCCACCGCCCTCCACGCCTCCATCCTCCACGACTCCGAAGCCCTGCGCGCATCCATGCCCGGCATCGAGCGCTTCAAAGCCGCCGCCGCGCAGAACATCACACGCTGGTACCGCGCCTCCGTCACCTTGCACCCCCCAATCTCCATCTACGACCCCACCGCCGCCGCGCTTACCCCGCGCGCGCAGGAGCCTACCACCCTGCACGGCCCGTTCGCGTACTTCCTCTCCACCGTCAACGTCGACCGCCTCGAGCCCCTCTTCCGCATCACCCCCCTCGCGGCCTCCTCGCCCCCCACCGCACCCGCACTCGACCTCGTCGTCGTGCGCCCCCTGCGCGACCCCGCCGTGTCGTCCGACTCGGCCGACGACAGGGAGGTGTTTGCGCAAAAGGCCGGCCGCGTGCTGGGCGAGGCCTACAATAACGGGAACCATGTCAATCTGCGGTACGCACCCGACCGGCAGCCCGTCACGGAGGGGGATGGCGAGACGGTCGTCGAGTACTTTCGCTGCGCCAGCTTTCAGTGGGTGCCGGTGAGTTGCGGTTTGCTCCCTTTCCATATGATCTTGGCTCATTTGTTACAGGAGGGCGCTGATGATCGTGCACACCTGTTGTGCGCCGACGGTGCGATCTTCAACATTGCGCAGTCAGGAAAGGCTTCCTGTGTAGCGACCTCATCCACCGACAACGGGATCACTTTCTCAGTCTATGCTTGACGATCAGACCTATGGCAAGTCTAGATGCATTTGTGATCTATATGGTATCAGAAGCTTCTCCTAGATAGAACATTACAGTGTGATATGTAGTTTGTATGATGACCCTTCTTAAACGGTGACATTGCGGTTCAGCGTGCCAGCAAAGAGCTCTTTAATCACAGCGCTAGCCTTCTCGTAAACCTCGTCGATGGAGGGAGAGGCGTCGATCTGAACGGGTGTAAGTGAGGTGCAGCACAGCATAGAAGGGCACTTACACTGGCAACTTTGCCTTGCTTGTTGTAATGCTCGATGACGGGCATCGTCGTCTCCTTGTACGTGCCTAGACGCCGTATCCGCACCCTCAGAATCCGCAGTCACACCTCGGGCAGAAGATAACACGCACGGAACCGCTTCTTGATGCTCTCCTCGTTATCATCCTCCCGCCCGCTCGTCTCCCCGCGTTTTAGCAGCCGCTTCAACATCACCTCCTCCGTCGTCGTGAAGAACAGCACCAAACTCGACTGGCACACCTATCCCCCCATCAGCACATCCCCTCCCCTCCACCACCCAAAGAACTCAAACTCACCTCTTCGTCAAACTTGAGCGCCTGGTCCATCTTCCGCGGGAACCCATCAATCAAGAACCGACCCTTTCCCTCCGCCCAGCCCTCGCCCGCGCGCCCCTCGGCGAGCGCGGCGCGCATCGCGTTCTCGAGCAGCTTGATGGTGATCTCCATCGGCACGATCTGCCCCTCCTTGATGTACGTCCGGATGAGCTCGCCGTACTCCGACTTCTCGCGGTTTTGCTCCGCGCGGAGGAGGTCGCCCGCTGCATGGGGGGGGGGGGATTGAATATGAGAACACAGGCGAAGGGAGGGAAGGAGGGAAAGACGTACCTGAGAGGTGGCAAAAGTCAAACTCGCGCACGAGCTTGTCGCACTGGGTGCCTTTGCCTGTCGGGACGCTGCCTCAGAGCACAGAACAAGCGTGGCCGCCACGATAATCACCTGCCCCTGGCCCGCCGAGGACGAAGATCACCGTGACCTTGCTGCTGTCGAACACTTGCGTCTTGGGAGCGTCGGCCGCAGGGGCTGAACCGGCTGCAGCGGGAGCCGGCGCATGAGAGGTTGCAGGAGGCGCGCTCTCCCCCTTCTTCGAGTCCTTGTGCGGTAAATGCAGCGCCTGCGCGATCTTCTCAATGATAGGCGCCATCACTGCTGCTGGTCCTCTTTACGACGGATAGGGGGAACGAGCGGGTTATCGTGCTGGCGCGACGTCGGGCTGTTATTCGCGGCGCGTTTCTTCGTGAGGTAATAGAAAGCACCGAACGACGCTGTGGTGATCGCGAAGAACAGGAACGGGTTGGGGGCTTTCCTCGCAGTGGACGGCGCAGCGGACTTGAGCTTGGCTTTAGGATTGACCCAGCGGCCCTTGAATCCCTCGGTCTGAGTCTCTGGCATACAAACGCAACGCCGGCTATATACAGCAGCAGCCGTGAAATACCAATCCGGGTTGGTGGCTGTTTGTTTGTGCTTATTGGGCAGGGCCTTGCGATTCTAATACGCGCAAACAACGCGTCCGCGCGCGCTTGCCACAGCGTAGAAGTGCAATATGGCTCCCTCGACGATCACGTACAACCTCGAGTCTGCTGCTGGCGCCGTGCGGGCGTGTCACTTTGATGATGCTTCGGATTTGGTCGCGGTGACGGGGGAGCATAGCTGTAATGTGCTGCTTGTGGTAAGCCTGATTTCTACTGGTACGAGTCTGCAGCCACTTTATTCTGGGCGGAATAGGGCGAGACGACGTGTCAAAGTATTGCATGCTTCCACTTGGGAGGCCCCGTAACGTCTCTAGCTTGGTCACCCAGGACGGTTTCTCCGTCAGTGACAGACGAATGGATGGTAGAGTACGTCCTGTCTCGCCTGGACGTATTGCACGCGTGCTCAACCCAAGACCAGACTGGCAATAGCTACGGACGACTTTGACCTCGCGATATGCACAAAGTCGCGCGAAGAAGGGGAGAACGTGGGCAAACTGGGTGCAGAGCTGACCGGCCACCACGGGCGGGTGAACGACATGACGTTCTGCGGCGGAGGCGCGCGGTACCTCGCCACCGTCTCAGGTGCGTAATTTCTCGAACCTCTTCGGCCACTCCTCACCTACCTGGTAGACGACAGACTACTCCTAGTCTGGGACCTTTACCCCGACATCCCTCCCGAAGAAGACATACCAGAGAACGCCGCAGACATCCCAGGCCGCCTGTCCGAGCCTGTCGCATACGCGATCAAGTACTCCCACGCGCTGAACTCCGTGTGTGCCCATCCGTCGAGCTCCAAGGAGCTCCTGGTGGGCGACTGCCAGGGCTCCATCTTCCTCGTCGACTGGCGCTCGACCATCCCCGACGAAGCGTTCTCTTTCCGGCGGCACAGCATCCTAGAGCTCGTCGAGCCGCGCGCGCTGGCGGAGAGCACTATGGGCTTCGCGTCGGGCAAGGGTGGTTCGGTGGCCTGGCGCGTGGATTCACCGGATATGTGAGTCCTTCGAGCGCTCTCCAATTCACGGCGATGCTGACGGGCTGTAGAATCGGCGCTGCGTACGGTTCACGATATTCAATATGGGACCTCACGATGCTACGAGGGGGCAAACCGTCTCTGTCAGGTGTGAGCTTCCCCGGCGGAAACGACAAATTCCGGTATGTCCCTCTCCTCCTCTCCCCTTCTCCAATACCTCGCATACTGACGCGCACGCCAGATGGTGTCCCACGCACCCCAGTCGATTTGGGATATCTCCCGTCTCACCGACAGCAGGCCCCGTGATACACATACATAACATGGCGTACCCTCATATGGAGCCCGACGTGGTGGAGCTTGCGCCCTCGCGGCACCTGCGCATACGCGATTTTGATTTTCTGGCGAGTAAGGAGAGGGCACGGCTGGCGGCGAGTGTGGGGAGACAGGTTATCATATCTTACGTTAAGTCGTCGTAGCAATTTATCGTTGTGCCGAGTGGAAGTGCTAGCAGCGAACCGATGAGATGAGGTAGACATTATTCTTCCGATTTATCGTGGTTGGCAAACATCCTCGACATCTATCTGCAGCTCCTGTTTCAGTCCTGCGAGGTTCCTAGTATAGGTGCTTCAAGCTGTCTCAGTCTGCAAAGAAAGTTGAAAGCGTTCGGCTCATAGATGTGTCGTGATACGCGTTCGTCTAGATAAAGCACGATCCCCGAGTCATCTTAGCCGAGTGACTCATCATCCTACTGGTTGGTTCAAATAGGTTCAAATGCAATGAGTACTCTTGACCAGCAGTGCGTGAAATGAGCCAGGAAATCTCCCTACATGAACTCGACGCCCGTCGAACCGACCAAATATCCAATGAAACAAATCTAGCACCCGTGGACACCGGGTTTGCAGCATGGTCGTTCGTACGTGATTTCTGAGTCTCCAGCATATAATGAGGTCTGACAATGTACTTTTGTACCATCGCTACCGTGGCAGCTCATTTCCGCTGCTATGGTTGAGGCGGTGGTTTGGAGTATACCATTCTCATACGGTATACTCCTGGATGCATATTTGCAAGATGCCAAAATTACCTCCCAACCCCGAGCTTCTACCCTTCTACCTCTGGTTGGGACGCTCTCCTCTGGGACTATATATTGTACCGGTATGTCCTGCGCTCCCAGCTCCAGGTCTTCATTGACAGAAATCTTGCAAGGGGTCATCGTATATCCCTACATCGCGCGTTATCCCGCACATAGACGTCCTCTGATGTGGGTTGGCACGGCTTTATGCTGGATTAGTTTGCTTGCGTCAAGCTACACCCATAAGGTAAGCGGGCATTCGTACAATATCCTGCGTGCACTGACCAGATACACCAGGTCTCCGAACTAGTGTTCCTTCAAGGAGTGCTTTACGGCCTCGGAGGAGGTAGGTTCCTTGCGCCTGCTAAACCGCTCCTTATGACGCATTCCCCTTTCGCCAGCTGTTATATACCCTCCGTGCATCTCGTATATGTCTGAGTGGTTCGTAAGACGCCGAGGCTTCGCTAATAGTGTCCTTTTCGCCGGTAGGACGCATCCCTTTCGATCCAATGCAATTCAGAATTACTCAAGCTACCTAATAGGGACAGCAGCTACTGGCCTCGTCCTTCCCTTTGTCATTCCCCCGTTGCTGGAATCAGTGGGAATTGCGGCGACACTCCGAATTCTGTCCGGAATGGTCCTGTCTCTTCTCTTGCCCGCCCTATACTACATCAGACCGCGGTTACCTGAGAGCAGGATTCATGGACCGGGACGTAGGACTGGCGCGCTTCTGGGTTGGGCGAAGGACCCGTCATGGTGGAGTCTTGTGGTTGCAAATACGATACAGGGATTTGCGTTCTTCGTTCCTATTCTTTGGATACCTAGTGAGTTGGTGTCGGGATTTCACTTGACATTACCTGACCTGCTCGAATATAGCCTTCTCATCAGCACTCGGTTTGGACAGCTCCATGTCATCGCTGGCGCTGGCACTGTTGAATGGTGGGTAGTCATTTTTGAACCCTCCTCCGGCTCTGAGGACTGAGCGCTGAACAACTTGAGCCTAGGATCATCGGCGCTGGGGCCCGTAGTGGTTGGATTGCTTTCTGATCGGTTTACCCCGTGGCCGATCGCACTCCTCACTGCAACCCTATCATGCATCAGCACCTTCATTCTTTGGGGTGTGATTGGAAATGTTGCAGGCCTAATGTTATTTGGGGCAACCTATGGGCTCTTCGCTGGGGGATGGAGCACTTTGTGGTCTGACTTTGTCCAGAGAATATCCAGTAAGCGGCATCCAGTACCGGTACATGCAGCAGGACTCACCTTCTGTTCTCGGTAGAAGGAGAACCTTCCGTCGCAATGTCGCTGTACGGCTTTCTCATGATGACACGCGGGCTGGGGAACGTGCTCTGCACCCCAATATCAACTTCGCTCGCAAATATCTCTGGGCGAGGCAACTCTACCATTGGAGGAAAAGGCGGATTCACTGTGGACCAGGGTAGGTTCGAGAAGCTCATTATCTACGTGGGAGCATGTTATGCAGCCGTTTCTTTGATGGCTTTGATTGGATGGCTTCGCGAGCTCTCGTACAGAGCTAGAGGAGCATAGTGACGCCAGCGCTCTGAGTATCACATGGAATGACACAGAATAATTGTAGCTTTCCGTGAATCTAAGCTGAGCCCCTGTGGGGTTGCTAGTGGCTGCCCTGCGGTCAGACGTGTTGCAAAAGAGAATGCTAGCAAAGGGATGGAATGTCCTGGGCACTTGGCAAGATCCTGTTACGGTATTGTTTGGCAGGGTTAGGGTGTACCTGGGCTGCGCGGCGCTCGCCACCCCCGCAACAGGACTAGCCGCTTGTCTCGCACATATCAAATGCCTCCAGCTCGCGATATGCGCTCTCATCCTGTGCCCTCTCTTCTTCCGACCTTGAGAGAAGCGTTGACGGCGGTATGGCCTCTCTGACTTCAGCATCAGCCGCTGCTACCAGCACGCAGCGAGCTCCTTCGCAAGCAGGTATCATAGATGGCTCCAATCCAACGGTGTACAATCCGAAGGATCCCATCACTATCTTCATCATCCAAGTAGGTGCATGCAGCCTATGCCACGAAACTGAGGCCATAAGCGCTGACTTGCATTCAGGCCGGCATTATCATAATCTTCTGTCGCCTCCTCCACTGGCCTCTGGCAAAGCTGCGCCAGCCCCGTGTCATCGCCGAGGTCATCGGTGGCATCCTGCTCGGTCCCTCCGTCATGGGTCGCATTCCCCACTTCACCTCTACGATTTTCCCGCCTGCGTCCATGCCGAACCTCACCCTTGTCGCCAACCTCGGCCTCGTCCTTTTCCTCTTCCTTGTCGGCCTGGAGGTGGATTTGCGAGTCCTTGTCAGTAATTGGAGGGTAGCGCTTAGTGTGGGTTTGGCCAGCATGGCCTTGCCATTTGGCTTGGGCGCTGCGATATCGTATGGTCTATATCACCAGTTTCGGATGGAGGCCGACATCAAACCAACATCCTTTGGGGTATACTGCCTCTTCATCGCAGTGGCCATGTCGATTACTGTAAGCGCCTCACGGCTTATAATTAGCAGCTCCTTGCTCATTCTTCCCCCCAGGCTTTCCCTGTACTATGCAGAATCCTCACTGAGCTCAAGTTGCTTATGACACCAGTTGGCGTCATTGTTCTCTCGGCTGGTGTCGGCAACGACGTTGTAGGTAAGCCTACCCCTTTCGACGCTCTGTCGATTGTTGACCAATAATTCCTGCAGGCTGGATCCTTCTTGCGCTCTGTGTCGCGCTTGTTAACGCCGGTAGTGGTCTCACAGCACTCTGGGTTTTACTGATTTGCATTGGCTACACTCTGTTCCTCGCCTATGCCGTACGTCCCGCGTTCCTCTGGCTTCTCCGACGGACGCGTACCCTCCAAGACGGGCCTAGTCAAGGCATTATCGTCCTGACGCTCCTGATGGTGCTGACCTCCGCGTTCTTCACCGGCGTCATCGGCGTCCACCCCATTTTTGGCGCGTTCATGATCGGGTTGATTTGTCCGCACGAAGGCGGCTTCGCCATCAAGGTCACCGAGAAGGTGGAAGATATCGTCAGCTCCCTCTTCCTGCCGCTGTACTTTGCGTACTCTGGCCTGAACACCAACCTGGGGCTTTTGGATAATGGCATCACTTGGGCATATGTCATTGGAGTTACAGCGGTTGCTTTCTGCGCCAAGTTCACAGGAGCCGGTCTGGCAGCTCGCGCGAACGGCCTTGTCTGGCGCGAGTGCTTTGCCATCGGCGCCCTAATGAGCTGCAAGGGCTTGGTTGAGCTTATCGTCTTGGTTAGTAACCCCGACCAAATCATATTGAGTACTTGCTGAACGCGTCTGTTAGAATATCGGGCTCCAAGCTCAGATCCTCAGTCAGACCACCTTCACGATTTTTGTGGTCATGGCTCTGATTACGACCTTTGTCACGACTCCGCTAACCTCGTGGCTCTACCCTCCTCATTACCGACGGAAATTAGAAGCATGGCGACGCAACGAAATCGACTGGGAGACTGGCGCCCCCATCAACGGTCATGATGCAGACTCCGAAGTGGCCGTCCCGTACGAAAAGTTGCAGGGCGGCAAAGTCGAAAGACTATTGGTGTACCTCCGCCTGGACAATATGTCTGCCTTGTTGCCCTTCGTATCCCTCTTTGGCGGTAAATCCGACCATAGCTACACCAAGGTGCATCCCTCTCGTGCGGGTACGGTTGGCAACGAGGTGACCTCGTCGGACCAACACCGGCGCCCGGTCGCGATCAAAGCGCATGGTGTGCGCCTCCTCGAACTGACAGACCGTGACTCCTCCGTCATGAAGGTTTCCGAAGTGGACTCGGTCGGTGCGCGCGATCCGGTGGTCGGCACGTTCCGCACATTTGGATACTTGAACAACCTTGCTGTGTCAGGAGAGGTCGACGTCGTCCCGGAAAACTCCTTCTCCGACGTCTTGGTCTCGAGGGCTGCGGATGTCTCTGCAGACTTGATTATCCTTCCCTGGAGCGAGACGGGGAGTATGTCCGAGTCAGCCGTCATATCTGGTGATGCTCTGCGCCACAAGCTCAGCTCGGACAACTACAACAGTTTTGTCGCCTCTGTACTGGATAAGGCTAACTGTAGTACGGCCGTCTTCGTGAACGAGGACTTCGGCGGGTCGGGAACCGTTGACCGCCGAAAGCTCCAGCGATCCATTAGCCATGCAAGCCTGCGCAGCACGCGCGATCAGGGTATCTCAGCGGTTGCGCCGAGCGCCAGCCCCAATCATCACATATTCTTGCCCTTCTTTGGAGGCGCTGACGACCGCGCTGCCCTGCGTCTCGTCTTGCAACTTGCCGAGAACCCATACGTGATGGCGACGATCGTTTACTTTGCCACACCTGAAGAACATGGCGATTCGTCATCCAGCGCAGTCGAGTATCTGCCGAGCCTCGGCCATAGCGGTATTGTGCCAACTGGGGAAGCTACCGCGACTTTCTTCGATTCTGTGCGAAATGCCGTGCCTGGAGACCTCGCCGCTCGCGTCCTTTTTGACAGGGCCCAGACCAGCACGCCTCTCTCGGCTGCGATCGAGTACGCACGGAAGGAGGTTGGTCGGAACTCACGTAATGCGGGGGACCTGGTTGTTATAGGCCGGAATCTCAGCAGCGTTGCGATGTTTGCTCAGGAAGATGTGGCGGGCGAAAGTAATGTGGAGGCCCAGAGATGTTTGGGAGTCGTGGCGGAGGTGATGGTGCGGAGCAAGGTCAAGGCGAGCCTGCTTGTTGTACAGGCAGGCCGGTCGAGTGGTGGACAGTGAGTAGTTGCTCCCTCGTATATACTAGTAGTCGCCAGTGAGCTTGCTTTTATGACCTTACGACCTGTGTAATAGTATCTACACTTGAGTGTGATGTATATTTCTACTTAATACTATTCATGACCAGGATGGACGTCAAAAGCTACACCGCGTCGGAAGGGTGAAAGGTGACGCGAGATAAACCATATTGAAGAATATAGGAAATCCTTATGTCGGAATGATGAGCGATGGGAAGCACTACTCTTGGAGGACTGTCGTTAGCAGAATCACGGTTGCATGGTGGATCTGGGAGGTCATGGATAGTCCGGAAAGCGTGGGCCTCAAGTTGAAGGAGATAGAGGATGAAACGAAACCAAATAGTTCATCGCTCGCTCGACGACGATGGAATACCTTACGAGGAAGGTCCATTACCGGAAAAGGTGAACTCAAGAATCATTGTGGCTGTCGTTTATACTTGGAATTTCGACTAAGGGTGCTACGACCAGGGGAAGGGACGTGCATTAGCTCCGAGCGGCGTACCATTTAGCACATGCCCTCTAAGCCTGTTTTCCGCCTACTTCTGCGCGGGCGGAGTATCCGGGAACAGCGACGCGATCATCCGGGGCTGGTACCGCTCTCCTTTGGCAGCGTCCGCTTTCTCCCCACCGCCGCGGCGCGGACCTCTGCGATCTCCTCGGGCGTCAGCTTGAAGGACGCGGCGCCGAGGGTCTCCTTCAGATACTGGATCGCATACAAGTTAGGACCACGGAAGGTCCTCAGGGTGCGCACGACTGACCTTCACGGACTTTGTCCCCGGGATGGGAATGATGTCGTTGCCCTGGGCGAGCAGCCAGGCGAGAGCCACTTGCCCCGCGGTCGCGCCGTGGCGCTCACCAATAGCCTCCAAGCCATCGACAAGCTTAAGGATATTGGGGAAGTTTTCTTCCGAGTACCTGGGGACGTATCGTCTCAAGTCGCCCTCGTGAAAGTCATCGGGAGATTTCTGCAGGGATCCCCTAGTCAATCAGAGGATATGACAGCGCACTGAAACCACCGCTCTGACATATCTGCCGGTGAGCAAGCCTCTCCCGAGGGGACTGTAAGCCACGACGGTTACGCGCAGCTCCCGCGTCGTCTGCAGTAGACCGATCTTCTCATCCTCGATGTCGAGCGTGAAGGAGAATATTCCACCTGGACCGCCGCAATAGGTGGACGGCGTGGGCGCGCCGGAGCGGCGCCGCAGAAATCTCGGACAGCCCAAGGTATTACACCTACGCGTGACGAGCTCAGCCATTGCACCGACGGTGACCTCGATGGGTAATTTCGAGTCGGCGCACAAGTCGAGGTAATCTGTGTAAGCAATGGATGACTTTCCGTAAGGAAAAATCCTAGATTTCGCCGTCCTAAACGCCATCACAGTGCCTTGTCACGGTCATTCGCACGACCGATAGACAGGATAGAGGTGTTTCTCCTATCCGTAACGCCACGAGCCCTCAGTCACGCTATTGATGGCGGCTTACTATGTAAGGAAGGAAAGTGGCTAAACACGGAAGGTACTGATGGCAAGTATATGATGGCATGATACGCGAACGTTTACCGAGGCTAAGCGAGCCTTTAGAGGCAAGCGCGAGTCTGAAGAGGGGGGTCGGACCCCAGGTAGCTTTACTGCGCCCCCGTGCAAGCACGTACAAATATACCATATCCAGAAGAATATCACGTGATGCCGGCAAACGCGGGCTTCCCGCCGCCGCGCGCGTGTCCGGCCACTTAGAGTATCTTCAAGTCTGGACTAAGAGGGTCATATAGATGGAGCAAAATAAATTTTCATTGAAATCTATATAGCTGTGATACATGTGGCTGACAAGGTAGATATAAAAGCCAACAGTAAGGAAAGGTAATAAACCCTAACCCTAAAAGCACAAATCAAAAAATGTGCACAGTAGGAATTGAACTTTAGACGTCCTGTGCTAAATGCATGCCGCATAACCACTACACTAAAGAAGCAATGCATGTCTTACACGTTAAAAATATATGATGGCAATGTAATTGGCGCCTACTTAATACGGCTGGGTCCAGTTATTTTTAGTGACGCGGCCGGAGGGGTCGGAGGTCACATGATATTCTTCTCGAAAAGGTAATATTTGGTCATGTTTACGCGGGGGCGCAATAGCAAAGACGTCGGACCCCCTTGACAAAATAAAGTTTGCAGACAGCTTCAACTCGACGACCACCATCAAAATTGGCGAGCGTGACAAGCCGGCATCTCGGCTGATGCATTTAGAGTCGAATCTAGGATAGAAAACGACTCTAAATGCTTACGGAAAGTCATCCAATCAGGCAGCGGGGTCTACAACAGGCTGGGTGCTAGGGTTCCGTAAATTTGGGACGGCTCCTAATTAGCATTGCTAATTTGCAGGTCGCTGGCCGGAGGCCAGATTTGCAGGTGTAATTTACCGTTAATTAGCAACGGGGTCCGGGGCGGAGACCCGGCGCGGTCCGCGTTAATTAGCGCTAATTAGCATGCTAATTTGGTCTAATTTACATGCTAATTACAGAAAAGCTACCAAGTATCCCAAGAGACCACCTCCTCAGATGTACTAATATCAGCTCGGTGTGCTGCTTTGCCAGCATTTATTGATGCCACTGGTCTGGGGTTCACAGCCACGTCCGAGAGGACATCTTGCAGAAATTCGGATGTGAGGTCGATATATGCCTCAAGCTCAACTCCGCCAATCTTGGGTAGAGTGAACTTGTCCCGTGCGATCTGACTAGTACTTGCAGGTTCCGCTTCATACTCACTGTCAGGTTCTTCGTCCAGCTCCAGAGGGCCCGTGCCCATAAGGGAAGGTTGTACATTGCTGGATTCCATAAGGCCGGTAGCTGAATCACCAAATATGGTTGAAGACATCTCTCGCCACTTGACCGTTGGCAGAGTCTTAGGCGCTGCCACCTATACTCGCATAGTGGTCAGCGAAGTTCGCAGTCCTGTGTAAAAGGTGGCTGATACCTGGGGATTCCACCTATGCCAGCCACGGATCATAATAGTGTCATTGAGAGTCAAAATGTCTTGTCGACTCCGTAACTTGGAATTCAACCATGTAACGCTCGACATAGCTCGTTCGTCAACCATGGAATTTACCGACACCGAGAAGATCTTCACAGCAAGTGCCCAACAAACCTCCCAACGTTAGGAAGGCCCATTGTGCACATATAAGGTCAACTTACGCCGAGAACCTGGCCCATCTGATCTCTTCGTACGGCTTCCCACCACTGCTTGACAGTCTCACCATCACGGAAGCGGCGATTAAAAGGCTCTCGTCTCTTCACGTAACTTTGAAACTGCTCCTTCAGCAGAACGTTCGCATCTCGCGGTAATATACTGGCAAGATGAGGGTTCCGGATTTTCATTGCTTTCTTGATCTGCTTTGAATCTGAATCTTTCATAGCAAGGACTTCCGCGCCATATTCATTCTTCAAGATAGTAAGGAGACTCAGCCCAACCTCCTTCACTACGTCGTCGTCGGTGAGTCCGGAGGTGGCAACACGTTCACCATCTCTATTTGATGTGATGCGCACAGCAGG